>NC_068438.1:44773201-45038201 GCF_023373465.1 Oncorhynchus keta
GAAATGAGGTGAACGATGGACTACTGAACTGTTTAGGCTACTGAAATGAGGTGAACGACAGACTATTGAACTGTTTAGGCTACTGAAATGAGGTGAACGACAGACTATTGAACTGTTTAGGCCACTGAAATGAGGTGAACGATGGACTATTGAACTGTTTAGGCTACTGAAATGAGGTGAACGACAGACTATTGAACTGTTTAGGCTACTGAAATGAGGTGAACGACAGACTATTGAACTGTTTAGGCTACTGAAATGAGGTGAACGATGGACTACTGAACTGTTTAGGCTACTGAAATGAGGTGAACGACAGACTATTGAACTGTTTAGGCTACTGAAATGAGGTGAACGACAGACTACTGAACTGTTTAGGCTACTGAAATGAGGTGAACGACAGACTATTGAACTGTTTAGGCTACTGAAATGAGGTGAACGACAGACTATTGAACTGTTTAGGCTACTGAAATGAGGTGAACGATGGACTACTGAACTGTTTAGGCTACTGAAATGAGGTGAACGACAGACTATTGAACTGTTTAGGCTACTGAAATGAGGTGAACGACAGACTATTGAACTGTTTAGGCTACTGAAATGAGGTGAACGACAGACTATTGAACTGTTTAGGCCACTGAAATGAGGTGAACGACAGACTATTGAACTGTTTAGGCCACTGAAATGAGGTGAACGATGGACTACTGGTCCTGTGCCAAACTGACACATTATGCTGTGGTCCTTTGCCAAACTGACACATTATGCTGTGGTCCTGTGCCAAACTGACACATTATGCTGTGGTCCTGTGCCAAACTGACACATTATGCTGTGGTCCTGTGCCAAACTGACACATTATGCTGTGGTCCTGTGCCAAACTGACACATTATGCTGTGGTCCTGTGCCAAACTGACACATTATGCTGTGGTCCTGTGCCAAACTGACACATTATACTGTGGTCCTGTGCCAAACTGACACATTATGCTGTGGAAGGTGTGGAAAGCTCTTCAAGACTTACCTATCTGAGATAGCAGCCAAAGGTGATTCTAACATGTACTCAGGGGTGTGACTACTTACATAAATTAGATATTTTAATCTGTGTGTAGATGGTTGACATTTGATTTATATGTAATAATGTTTTTAATAAGTCAAGGGATATGAATACATAGGAAATGTATATGTGTATTGAAATGGAGGCTACTGTGTTTTTTTCTTCAGTGTTCACACAGGTGTGGGCATGTTGTGGTGTGTATCGGGTAGTTGTGGTGTATATCGTGGTGTGTATCAGGTAGTTGTGGTGTGTATCAGGTAGTTGTGGTGTGTATCAGGTAGTTGTGGTGTGTATCAGGTAGTTGTGGTGTGTATCAGGTAGTTGTGGTGTGTATTGTGTAGTTGTGGTGTGTATCGGGTGGTTGTGGTGTGTATCGGGTAGTTGTGGTGTGTATTGTGTAGTTGTGGTGTGTATCAGGTAGTTGTGGTGTGTATCGGGTAGTTGTGGTGTGCATCGTGTAGTTGTGGTGTGTATCAGGTAGTTGTGGTGTGTATCAGGTAGTTGTGGTGTGTATCAGGTAGTTGTGGTGTGTATCAGGTAGTTGTGGTGTGTATCAGGTAGTTGTGGTGTGTATCAGGTAGTTGTGGTGTGTATCGGGTAGTTGTGGTGTGTATCGTGTAGTTGTGGTGTGTATCAGGTAGTTGTGGTGTGTATTGTGTAGTTGTGGTGTGTATCAGGTAGTTGTGGTGTGTATCGGGTAGTTGTGGTGTGCATCGGGTAGTTGTGGTGTGTATCGGGTAGTTGTGGTGTGTATCGGGTAGTTGTGGTGTGTATCAGGTAGTTGTGGTGTGTATCGGGTAGTTGTGGTGTGTATCGGGTGGTTGTGGTGTGTATCAGGTAGTTGTGGTGTGTATTGTGTAGTTGTGGTGTGTATCAGGTAGTTGTGGTGTGTATCGGGTAGTTGTGGTGTGCATCGTGTAGTTGTGGTGTCTATCGGGTAGTTGTGGTGTGTATCGATCGGGTGGTTGTGCCAATAAATGAAAAGGATCACAGAGAGATATCAGTTATATATGACTGTACCATCAGGAACAGAGAGATATCAGTTAAATATGACTGTACCATCAGGAACAGAGAGATATCAGTTATATATGACTGTACCATCAGGAACAGAGAGATATCAGTTATATATGACTGTACCATCAGGAACAGAGAGATATCAGTTATATATGACTGTACCATCAGGAACAGAGAGATATCAGTTATATATGACTGTACCATCAGGAACAGAGAGATATCAGTTAAATATGACTGTACCATCAGGAACAGAGAGATATCAGTTATATATGACTGTACCATCAGGAACAGAGAGATATCAGTTATATATGACTGTACCATCAGGAACAGAGAGATATCAGTTATATATGACTGTACCATCAGGAACAGAGAGATATCAGTTATATATGACTGTACCATCAGGAACAGAGAGATATCAGTTATATATGACTGTACCATCAGGAACAGAGAGATATCAGTTATATATGACTGTACCATCAGGAACAGAGAGATATCAGTTAAATATGACTGTACCATCAGGAACAGAGAGATATCAGTTATATATGACTGTACCATCAGGAACAGAGAGATATCAGTTAAATATGACTGTACAACACATCACACTCAAACTATCTGTGCACTGTTACGTACACACACACACACACATACATATATATATATACACAGTATGTGTGTGTATGTTAATAAAAAGAGACATGTTTATGTTACTCAACTGCCTTGCATTATGTCTGTGTACAGCGAAGCCCTCAACCTTTTAGAAACGCAATGTGTACACTTTCAGAAAACATGGTTGTCAGTTCAGTGCAGCCTGTCAGTCAGTGCAAACATCTCTCCTTCCTTCCTTCCTTCCTTCCTTCCTTCCTTCCTTCCTTCCTTCCTTCCTTCCTTCCTTCCTTCCTTCCTTCCTTCCTTCCTTCCTTCCTTCCTTCCTTCCTTCCTTCCTTCCGGAGTCTAATCAACCTTGTCTGTTCTCTCCTTTGTACCATTACAGACTGAATCACAGTTAACTGCCATGCAGGGAGTTAGGGAGAGATTGAGAGGGGATGAGAAGGAGAGGAGAAGGAAGATTTCCAGACCGAATGGTGGGAATGGGCCTCAATGGGATTCCCTCTCTTTCTCTTCCCTTCTCTCCATCTCTTCTGCTTAATAATTAATGTCTTCCTCCTCTTTGTGCTGTTCTCCATGTGAAGGGACTCCGATGGATGAGGGATTCACTGCCACTTAAAAGACAATGTCCTTGACCAGATAATGTCAGCTGTGTTTGATAATGCTGTATTTGATAACAGTATATTTTCTGCAACTGATGTATTTCTCATTTTGTCTCCACAATGACAACCACACGTCCACTCTGAGATGTCCACCCCTGAGATGTCCACCCCTGAGATGTCCACCCCTGAGATGTCCACCCCTGAGATGTCCACCCCTGAGATGTCCACCCCTGAGATGTCCACCCCTGAGATGTCCACCCTGAGATGTCCACCCCTGAGATGTCCACCCTGAGATGTCCACCCTGAGATGTCCACCCTGAGATGTCCACCCCTGAGATGTCCACCCCTGAGATGTCCACCCCTGAGATGTCCACCCCTGAGATGTCCACCCTGAGATGTCCACCCTGAGATGTCCACCCCTGAGATGTCCACCCTGAGATGTCCACCCTGAGATGTCCACCCTGAGATGTCCACCCTGAGATGTCCACCCCTGAGATGTCCACTCCTGAGATGTCCACCCCTGAGATGTCCACCCCTGAGATGTCCACCCCTGAGATGTCCACCCCTGAGATGTCCACCCTGAGATGTCCACCCCTGAGATGTCCACCCCTGAGATGTCCACCCCTGAGATGTCCACCCCTGAGATGTCCACCCTGAGATGTCCACCCCTGAGATGTCCACCCTGAGATGTCCACCCTGAGATGTCCACCCTGAGATGTCCACCCCTGAGATGTCCACCCCTGAGATGTCCACCCCTGAGATGTCCACCCCTGAGATGTCCACTCCTGAGATGTCCACCCCTGAGATGTCCACCCCTGAGATGTCCACCCTGAGATGTCCACCCTGAGATGTCCACCCTGAGATGTCCACCCTGAGATGTCCACCCCTGAGATGTCCACTCCTGAGATGTCCACCCCTGAGATGTCCACCCTGAGATGTCCACCCTGAGATGTCCACCCCTGAGATGTCCACCCCTGAGATGTCCACTCCTGAGATGTCCACTCTGAGATGTCCACTCTGAGACCGGTGTTAAAACAGCAGCATTACCACATGTCTGAGATAGATAGAAAGAAAGCCTTTGCCCCCCCCCCCCACATGTCCCAGTCACTCTCTCTGTCACTCACCTGTACAGCATGCCTGTCTTTTGAGCCACAGAATCCCCCCTTGCAAGGCCACACATCTTCAGATACCAGTGGGTCTCCATCTCTCTAATCAGTGCTGCCTTGCTTCTGTGTGGTGCTGCAGCCTGCTGGCCTGGGGTGGAACTGCGTCTATCCTTACTGCCATCCTGAGCGTTACAGTGGCCTCTGCTCCCGCTCAGCGACGCTACAGACTGTTTTCTGTGTCCTGGGGGACCGTTGTGACCTCCCACTCCTCCTCCACTGCTGCGGGCTGCAAGCATGACTTCACCTCTCACACACCCCGATCCAGAGAAGGGTGAAAAGGGCAGAGTTCAGAGGGTAAGGGTGTTTTAGGTTTCAGAGCTCTCGGTCTATTGAATAACTGGTCAGTCCAGCTCCTGTAGCTTCAGGGTAGATAAATACTCCCTTGTTTAACAGGTGGACTCACTCTCTTTTGACTCTCTCCCTCAATGTATAGTTGATCACTCATTCGCCATAGTCTTCTTCTCTCTTGAAGTCTGCCAGATCTCTTTCTTTCTCCTCTCTCCCCTCTCTCTCTTTCGCCTCTCTTATAGCCTCCTCATATCTTCAGTCTGAAACTGGATCCTGAGCTCATCGTCTCGTCACTGGCCAGGAGCATGACATGCCAGGGTGTCGCTACACACACACACACACACACACACACACACACACACACACACACACACACACACACACACACACACACACACACACACACACACACACACACACACACACACACACACACACACACACACACACACACACACACACACGTCTACAAGAGCTTGAGCGTTAAGCCAGTAAACAGTATATATTTACATAATAGTCATAAGTTTTGACACACCTGCTGATTCAAGGGTTTTTCATTTATTTTGTACTATTTTCTACGTTGTAGAATAACAGTGAAGACATCAAACTATGAAATAACACATATGGAATCGTAGTAACCAAAAGTGTTAAACAAACCAAAATATATTTTCATATTTGAGATTCTTCAAAGTAGTTTTTTTGCCTTGATGACAGCTTTGCACACTCTTGACATTCATTCACACAAGAGTAGGCAAAGATGTCATCAAGGCAAAGGGTGGCAACTCAGAAGAATCTCAAATCTAATCTCCTTTTAACACTTTTTTTGGTTACTACATGACTCCATCTGTGTTATTTCAGAGTTTGGATGTCTTCACTATTATTCTACAATGTAGAAAATATTTGTAAAAAATAAATGAAAAACCCTTGAATGAGCAGGTGTGTCCAAACTACTGACGGGTATTGTATATATACTGGACCAGCCTGTGTTCCTGTGTCTTCACACTGTTCATCAGGTAACAATAAAATACCCACTCCAATTTGCTTACCGCCCAAATAGGTCCACAGACGATGCAATCTCAACCACACTGCACACTGCCCTAACATATCTGGACAAGAGGAATACCTATGTGAGAATGCTGTTCATCGACTACAGCTCGTTATTCAACACCATAGTACCCTCCAAGCTCGTCATCAAGCTCGAGACCCTGGGTCTCGACCCCGCCCTGTGCAACTGGGTAATGGACTTCCTGACGGGCCGCCCCCAGGTGGTGAGGGTAGGTAACAACATCTCCTCCCCTCTGATCCTTAACACTGGGGCCCCACAAGGGTGCGTTCTGAGCCCTCTCCTGTACTCCCTGTTCACCCACGACTGCGTGGCCACGCACGCCTCCAACTTAATCATCAAGTTTGCTGACGACACAACAGTGGTAGGCTTGATTACCAACAACGACGAGACGGCCTACAGGGAGGAGGTGAGGGCCCTCGGAGTGTGGTGTCAGGAAAATAACCTCACACTCAACGTCAACAAAACTAAGGAGATGATTGTGGACTTCAGGAAACAGCAGAGGGAACACCCCCCTATCCACATCGACAGAACAGTAGTGGAGAGGGTAGCAAGTTTTAAGTTCCTCGGCATACACATCACAGACAAACTTAATTGGTCCACTCACACTGACAGCGTCGTGAAGAAGGCGCAGCAGCGCCTCTTCAACCTCAGGAGGCTGAAGAAATTTGCCTTGTCACCAAAAGCACTCACAAACTTCTACAGATGCACAATCGAGAGCATCCTGGCGGGCTGTATCACCGCCTGGTATGGCAACTGCTCCGCCCTCAACCGTAAGGCTCTCCAGAGGGTAGTGAGGTCTGCACAACGCATCACCGGGGGCAAACTACCTGCCCTCCAGGACACCTACACCACCCGATGTTACAGGAAGGCCATAAAGATCATCAAGGACATCAACCACCCGAGTCACTGCCTGTTCACCCCGCTATCATCCAGAAGGCGAGGTCAGTACAGGTGCATCAAAGCTGGGACCGAGAGACTGAAAAACAGCTTCTATCTCAAGGCCATTAGACAGTTAAACAGCCACCACTAACATTGAGTGGCCGCTGCCAACACACTGACACTGACTCAACTCCAGCCACTTTAATAATGGGAATTGATGGGAATGATGTAAATATATCACTAGCCACTTTAAACAATGCTACCTTATATAATGTTACTTACCCTACATTATTCATCTCATATGCATACGTATATACTGTACTCTACATCATCGACTGCATCCTTATGTAATACATGTATCACTAGCCACTTTAACTATGCCACTTTGTTTACATACTCATCTTATATGTATATACTGTACTCGATACCATCTACTGTATCTTGCCTATGCTGCTCTGTACCATCACTCATTCATATATCCTTATGTACATATTCTTTATCCCCTTACACTGTGTATAAGACAGTAGTTTAGGAATTGTTAGTTAGATTACTTGTTGGTTATTACTGCATTGTCGGAACTAGAAGCACAAGCATTTCGCTACACTCGCATTAACATCTGCTAAGCATGTGTATGTGACAAATAAAATGTGATTTGATTTGATAACAGAATGTTGGAGAGACACATCTGTCACCTTCGACAGTACAGCTTCCACTGGTCCACTGACTCCCACTGTTCACTACAGCTAATTCCACTGACTCCCACTGTTCACTACAGTTAATTCCACTGACTCCCACTGTTCACTACAGCTAATTCCACTGACTCCCACTGTTCACTACCGCTAATTCCACTGACTCCCACTGTTCACTACAGTTAATTCCACTGACTCCCACTGTTCACTACAGCTAATTCCACTGACTCCCACTGTTCACTACAGCTAATTCCACTGACTCCCACTGTTCACTACAGTTAATTCCACTGACTCCCACTGTTCACTACAGCTAATTCCACTGACTCCCACTGTTCACTACAGCTAATTCCACTGACTCCCACTGTTCACTACAGCTAATTCCACTGACTCCCACTGTTCACTACAGTTAATTCCACTAACTCCCACTTATCACTACAGTTAATTCCACTGACTCCCACTGTTCACTACAGCTAATTCCACTGACTCCCACTGTTCACTACAGCTAATTCCACTGACTCCCACTGTTCACTACAGCTAATTCCACTGACTCCCACTGTTCACTACAGCTAATTCCACTGACTCCCACTGTTCACTACAGCTAATTCCACTCACTCCCACTGTTCACTACAGCTAATTCCACTGACTCCCACTGTTCACTACAGCTAATTCCACTGACTCCCACTGTTCACTACAGCTAATTCCACTGACTCCCACTGTTCACTACAGCTAATTCCACTGACTCCCACTGTTCACTACAGCTAATTCCACTGACTCCCACTGTTCACTACAGCTAATTCCACTGACTCCCACTGTTCACTACAGCTAATTCCACTGACTCCCACTGTTCACTACAGCTAATTCCACTGACTCCCACTGTTCACTACAGCTAATTCCACTGACTCCCACTGTTCACTACAGCTAATTCCACTGACTCCCACTGTTCACTACAGCTAATTCCACTGACTCCCACTGTTCACTACAGCTAATTCCACTGACTCCCACTGTTCACTACAGCTAATTCCACTGACTCCCACTGTTCACTACAGCTAATTCCACTGACTCCCACTGTTCACTACAGTTAATTCCACTGACTCCCACTGTTCACTACAGCTAATTCCACTGACTCCCACTGTTCACTACAGCTAATTCCACTGACTCCCACTGTTCACTACAGCTAATTCCACTGACTCCCACTGTTCACTACAGTTAATTCCACTGACTCCCACTGTTCACTACAGCTAATTCCACTGACTCCCACTGTTCACTACAGTTAATTCCACTGACTCCCACTGTTCACTACAGCTAATTCCACTGACTCCCACTGTTCACTACAGCTAATTCCACTGACTCCCACTGTTCACTACAGCTAATTCCACTGACTCCCACTGTTCACTACAGCTAATTCCACTGACTCCCACTGTTCACTACAGCTAATTCCACTGACTCCCACTGTTCACTACAGCTAATTCCACTCACTCCCACTGTTCACTACAGCTAATTCCACTGACTCCCACTGTTCACTACAGCTAATTCCACTGACTCCCACTGTTCACTACAGCTAATTCCACTGACTCCCACTGTTCACTACAGCTAATTCCACTGACTCCCACTGTTCACTACAGCTAATTCCACTGACTCCCACTGTTCACTACAGTTAATTCCACTGACTCCCACTGTTCACTACAGTTAATTCCACTGACTCCCACTGTTCACTACAGCTAATTCCACTGACTCCCACTGTTCACTACAGTTAATTCCACTGACTCCCACTGTTCACTACAGTTAATTCCACTGACTCCCACTGTTCACTACAGCTAATTCCACTGACTCCCACTGTTCACTACAGCTAATTCCACTGACTCCCACTGTTCACTACAGCTAATTCCACTGACTCCCACTGTTCACTACAGCTAATTCCACTCACTCCCACTGTTCACTACAGCTAATTCCACTCACTCTCACGGTTCACTACAGCTAATTCCACTGACTCCCACTGTTCACTACAGCTAATTCCACTGACTCCCACTGTTCACTACAGCTAATTCCACTCACTCCCACTGTTCACTACAGCTAATTCCACTGACTCCCACTGTTCACTACAGCTAATTCCACTCACTCCCACTGTTCACTACAGCTAATTCCACTCACTCCCACTGTTCACTACAGCTAATTCCACTCACTCTCACTGTTCACTACAGTTAATTCCACTCACTCTCACTGTTCACTACAGTTAATTCCACTCACTCCCACTGTTCACTACAGCTAATTCCACTCACTCCCACTGTTCACTACAGCTAATTCCACTCACTCTCACTGTTCACTACAGCTAATTCCACTCACTCTCACTGTTCACTACAGCTAATTCCACTCACTCCCACTGTTCACTACAGTTAATTCCACTCACTCCCACTGTTCACTACAGTTAATTCCAATCACTCCCACTGTTCACTACAGGCAGGCAGGCCTGCCTCCACTCCCTCCCTCCCTCCCTCCCTCCATGGATCTCCCTCCCTCCACTCCCTCCCTCCCTCCCTCCATTGATCTCCCTCCCTCCCTCCATGGATCTCCTCCACTCCCTCCCTCCCTCCCTCCATGGATCTCCCTCCCTCCACTCCCTCCCTCCACTCCCTCCCTCTCTCCATTGATCTCCCTCCCTCCCTCCATGGATCTCCCTCCCTCCCTCCCTCCACTCCCTCCCTCCCTCCATGGATCTCCCTCCCTCCCCTCCACTCCCCTCCCTCCCTCCCTCCCTCTCCCTCCCTCCCTCCACTCCCTCCCTCCCTCCCTCCATGGATCTCCCAAACTTTTACTTTTACTTCACAGGAACTTTTTCTTGGCCTTCGACGGGAACTTTGTTTCTCGCTTGAATGCACCAGAGAGCGGGATACAACATCAGCAACCACTTACTCACACAAACCTCTTACCTGAAGGTGAGGGGAAGGACTTAACCGCCACACTCATTCAGTCATGGTCTCTGTGCCCAAAGCAGGCATATGCAGAGTAAGGGAATATTCCTGTCACGTAGGTAAGAAGATGGCATAGAACACACGCTTCTGTTACTAAGCAAAACATCAGTCAAGCAGTCTTCTAATCAGGCAAGTTCAGACAAAGTCAATGCATTATGACAGGGAGAGAAAGAGAGAGGGGGAGGGGGGTGGGGGGTGGAGGTCATGATATAAAAGATGTACATTAGAATATAAAACGGTTTTGAAGTGCTGATATTAATGTACTGGGGCAAGGACATGGTTTGAAGTGGTATCTACTGTCAAGCAGTCCCATAATCAAGCCATGCTCAAGCAAAGACAGGGACAGGTGGCACAGTAACGACAGCACAGCAGTTGGGATTAAATGCTGTAGCTTTAATGTCTAAACTCTAGGGACAAGGACAAGTTTTTACGTGTTATCTACTGTGGACCTGAAGAGTACTCTGGTTGGAGGGATGGGGTCTCCACATAGGAAGGAGGGGTCTCCACATAGGGGAGGGGTCTCCACAAAGGGGAGGGGTCTCCACATTGGAAGGAGGGGTCTCCACATAGGGGGAGGTGGTCTCCACATAGGGGGAGGGGTCTCCACATAGGGGAGGGGTCTCCACAAAGGGGGAGGGGTCTCCACATTGGAAGGAGGGGTCTCCACATAGGGGGAGGGGGTCTCCACATAGGGGAGGGGTCTACACATAGGGGAGGGGTCTCCACAAAGGGGGAGGGGTCTCCACATAGGAAGGAGGGGTCTCCACATAGGGGGGAGGGGTCTCCACAAAGGGGGGAGGGGTCTCCTTATTGGAAGGAGCGGTCTCCACATAGGGGGAGGGGGTCTCCACGTAGGGGAGGGGTCTCCCACAAAGGGGGAGGGGTCTTCACATTGGAAGGAGGGGTTTCCACATAGGGGGAGGGTCTCCAAATAGGGGGAGGGGTCTCCCACAAAGGGGGGAGGGTCTCCACATTGGAAGGAGCGGTCTCCACATAGGGGGAGAGGTCTCCACATAGGGGGAGAGGTCTCCACATAGGGGGGAGGGGGTCTCCACATAGGGGGAGGGGTCTCCACAAAGGGGGGGAGGGGTCTCCTCATTGGAAGGAGGGGTCTCCACATAGGGGGGGGGGGTCTCCAAATAGGGGGAGGGGTCTCCACAAAGGGGGGAGGGGTCTTCACATTGGAAGGAGGAGTCTCCACATAGGGGGAGGGGTCTCCAAATAGGGGAGGGGTCTCCACAAAGGGGGAGGGGTCTCCACATAGGAAGGAGGGGTCTCCACATAGGGGGGGGGTCTCCACAAAGGGGGGAGGGGTCTCCACATAGGGGGAGAGGTCTCCACAAAGTGGGGACGGGGTCTCCACATAGGGGGGAGAGGTCTCCACAAAGGGGGAGGGGTCTCCACATAGGGGGAGAGGTCTCCACATAGGGGGAGGGGGTCTCCACAAAGGGGGGAGGGGTCTCCACATAGGGGGGAGGGGGTCTCCACATAGGGGGAGGGGTCTCCACAAAGGGGGGAGGGGTCTCCACATAGGGGGGAGGGGTCTCCACATAGGGGGAGGGTCTCCACATAGGGGGAGGGGTCTCCACATAGGGGAGGGGTCTCCACAAGGGGGAGGGGTCTCCACATTGGAAGGAGCGGTCTCCACATAGGGGGAGGGGTCTCCACATAGGGGGAGAGGTCTCCACATAGGGGGAGGGGGTCTCCACATAGGGGAGGGGTCTCCACAAAGGGGGGAGGGGTTCTCCACATAGGGGAGGGAGTCTCCACAAGGGGGGAGGGAGTCTCGACAATGGGAGGATGGGGTCTCCAAAATGGGGGAGGGGTCTCAACATTCGGGGGAGGGGATCTCCACACTGAGATTGGCTTTAAATGTGTCCATAACCTTTAGGTAGTATCTATGAATATCCATAACGTTTAGGCAGTATCTATGAATATCCATAACCTTTAGGTAGTATCTATGAATATCCATAACGTTTAGGCAGTATCTATTAATATCCATAACCTTTAGGCAGGATCTATGAATATCCAATATGAATACTGAGTTGATGAATACTGAGTTGACCCAAAGGAGACACTCAGAGACTCTGGACAGATGAGCGATAACTGAACATGATAATGACACCCTGGACAGAACGTGGACAGACCTGTGGGGACAGGACACGGTGTGTGTGTGTGTGTGTGTGTGTGTGTGTGTGTGTGTGTGTGTGTGTGTGTGTGTGTGTGTGTGTGTGTGTGTGTGTGTGTGTGTGTGTGTGTGTGTGTGTGTGTGTGTGTGTGTGTGTGTGTGTGTGTGTGTGTGTGTGTGTGTGTGAGTGAGATGGAGACACAGATATGGTAAAACTTGGATAGTCCACCATTAGATTATCTATCTACAGACTATCAGCAACATTTCAACTAACTATCTACTATCTCTAAACATATCCCTTACCACAACCCTAACCCTTATTCTAACCCTCACAGACAGTTTGTTGATAGTATGACCATCTGAAGAGCATCTATACGGACTATTCACTATACGGACTATTCACTATACGGACTATTCACTATACGGACTATTCACTATACGGACTATTCACTATACGGACTATTCACTATACGGACTATTCACTATACGGACTATTCACTATACGGACTATTCACTATACGGACTATTCACTATACGGACTATTCACTATACGGACTATTCACTGTACGGACTATTCACTGTACGGACTATTCACTATACGGACTATTCACTATACGGACTATTCACTGTACGGACTATTCACTGTACGGACTATTCACTATACGGACTATTCACTATACGGACTATTCACTATACGGACTATTCACTATACGGACTATTCACTATACGGACTATTCACTATTCACTGGACTATTCACTGTACGGACTATTCACTATACGGACTATTCACTATACGGACTATTCACTATACGGACTATTCACTATACGGACTATTCACTATACGGACTATTCACTATACGGACTATTCACTATACGGACTATTCACTATACGGACTATTCACTATACTGGACTATTCACTATACGGACTATTCACTATACGGACTATTCACTATACGGACTATTCACTATACGGACTACTCAAATAAAGTGGGACCAAATTTTAAAAACATGGGACACTGGAAGAGACCGCAATCAATCAGGTCACCTAGACTGATCCCTGCTACCTCAGACAGACTGTCACTCTCTAGAAACAGACACTCTATACACAGAAACAAACACCATCTGACTCCTCATGTCTGTCACACTGTCACACTTTACAGCCTCAGACAGGCAACACAAACAAACATGAGAAGGACAGACACACTGTCTACTCGGGGAAGAAACTAATCTCTAAGGACACACTGACGGCTAGACACAGCGAGAGAGACAGATAGACAGCATGACACTGACAGATAGACAGAGAGAGCGAGAGCAAGAGTGACAGTGAGAGAGAAAGAGAAAGAGAAAGAGAAAGAGAGAGAGAGAGAGAGAGAGAGAGAGAGAGAGAGAGAGGAGAGAGAGAGAGAGAGAGAGAGAGAGAGAGAGAGAGAGAGAGAGAGAGAGAGAGAGAGAGAGAGATAGATAGATAGATAGATCACAAACACACAGACCACAAGGGGCATGGGACAACATCCCAATTAGACCCAACCAAATCATGAGAAAACAAAAATATATTACTTGACACATTGGAAAGAATTAACAAAAAAACAGAGCAAACTAGAATGCTATTTGGCCCTAAACAGAGAGTACACAGCGGCAGAACACCTGACCACTGTGACTGACCCAAAATTAAGGAAAGCTTTGACTATGTACAGACTCAGTGAGCATAGCCTTGCTATTGAGAAGGGCCGCCGTAGGCAGACATGGCTCTCAAGAGAAGACAGGCTATGTGCACAGTGCCCACAAAATGAGGTGGAAACTGAGCTGCACTTCCTAACCTCCTGTCCAATGTATGACCATATTAGAGAGACATATTTCCCTCAGATTACACAGATCCACAAAGAATTCGAAAACAAATCCAATTTTGATAAACTCCCATATCTACTGGGTGAAATTCCACAGTGTGCCATTACAGCAGCAAGATTTGTGACCTGTTGCCACAAGAAAAGGGCAACCAGTGAAGAACAAACACCATTGTAAATACAACTCATATTTATGCTTATTTATTTTATCTTGTGTCCTTTAACCATTTGTACATTGTTAAAACACTGTATATACGTAATATGACATTTGTAATGTATTTATTGTTTTGAAACTTCTGTATGTGTAATGTTTACTGTTAATTTTTATTGTTTATTTCACTTTATATATTATCTACCTCACTTGCTTTGGCAATGTTAACACGTTTCCCATGCCAATAAAGCCCTTGAATTGAATTGAGAGAGAGAGAGAGAGAGAGAGAGAGAGAGAGAGAGAGAGAGAGAGAGAGAGAGAGAGAGAGAGAGAGAGAGAGAGGCAGAGAGACAGAGAGAGAGAGACGGAGAGAGAGATAGAGAGAGAGAGGCAGAGAGACAGAGAGAGAGAGAGAGAGAGAGGCAGAGAGACAGAGAGAGAGATAGAGAGAGAGACCAAGGGAGAAGGAGAGGTAAGCGACCTGAGGATGAATAAAAGAGGAGGTACAGGAGAGAGGTAGAGGCGAAGAGAGAGGTATGAGTTGAGTAGGAGAGATTGTATAAGGTTGATAAAGGAGAAAGGTAAAGGAATCCAGCCGCAGATGTCACACAGACAGAGAGCCGGTGATACCCTATATTCCAAGCAGACAGCCAGGTGTCATACAGACAGAGAGCCAGTGATACCCTATATTCCAAGCAGACAGCCAGGTGTCACACAGACAGAGAGCCAGTGATACCCTATATTCCAAGCAGACTGCCAGGTGTCATACAGACAGAGAGCCAGTCATACCCTATATTCCAAGCAGACAGCCAGGTGTCATGCAGACAGAGAGCCAGTGATACCCTATATTCCAAGCAGACAGCCAGGTGTCATACAGACAGAGAGCCAGTGATACCCTATATTCCAAGCAGACAGCCAGGTGTCAGACAGACAGAGAGCCAGTGATACCCTATATTCCAAGCAGACAGCCAGGTGTCATACAGACAGAGAGCCAGTGATACCCTATATTCCAAGCAGACAGCCAGGTGTCACACAGACAGAGAGCCGGTGATACCCTATATTCCAAGCAGACAGCCAGGTGTCATACAGACAGAGAGCCAGTGATACCCTATATTCCAAGCAGACAGCCAGGTGTCACACAGACAGAGAGCCAGTGATACCCTATATTCCAAGCAGACTGCCAGGTGTCATACAGACAGAGAGCCAGTCATACCCTATATTCCAAGCAGACAGCCAGGTGTCATGCAGACAGAGAGCCAGTGATACCCTATATTCCAAGCAGACAGCCAGGTGTCATACAGACAGAGAGCCAGTGATACCCTATATTCCAAGCAGACAGCCAGGTGTCAGACAGACAGAGAGCCAGTGATACCCTATATTCCAAGCAGACAGCCAGGTGTCATACAGACAGAGAGCCAGTGATACCCTATATTCCAAGCAGACAGCCAGGTGTCACACAGACAGAGAGCCGGTGATACCCTATATTCCAAGCAGACAGCCAGGTGTCATACAGACAGAGAGCCAGTGATACCCTATATTCCAAGCAGACAGCCAGGTGTCATACAGACAGAGAGCCAGTCATACCCTATATTCCAAGCAGACAGCCAGGTGTCATGCAGACAGAGAGCCAGTGATACCCTATATTCCAAGCAGACAGCCAGGTGTCATACAGACAGAGAGCCAGTGATACCCTATATTCCAAGCAGACAGCCAGGTGTCATACAGACAGAGAGCCAGTTATACCCTATATTCCAAGCAGACAGCCAGGTGTCATACAGACAGAGAGCCAGTGATACCCTATATTCCAAGCAGACAGCCAGGTGTCACACAGACAGAGAGCCAGTGATACCCTATATTCCAAGCAGACAGCCAGGTGTCATACAGACAGAAAGCCAGTGATACCCTATATTCCAAGCAGACAGCCAGGTGTCATACAGACAGAGAGCCAGTGATACCCTATATTCCAAGCAGACAGCCAGGTGTCATACAGACAGAGAGCCAGTGATACCCTATATTCCAAGCAGACAGCCAGGTGTCACACAGACAGAGAGCCAGTAATACCCTATATTCCAAGCAGACAGCCAGGTGTCACACAGACAGAGAGCCAGTGATACCCTATATTCCAAGCAGACTGCCAGGTGTTATACAGACAGAGAGCCAGTCATACCCTATATTCCAAGCAGACAGCCAGGTGTCATGCAGACAGAGAGCCAGTGATACCCTATATTCCAAGCAGACAGCCAGGTGTCATACAGACAGAGAGCCAGTGATACCCTATATTCCAAGCAGACAGCCAGGTGTCATGCAGACAGAGAGCCAGTGATACCCTATATTCCAAGCAGACAGCCAGGTGTCATACAGACAGAGAGCCAGTGATACCCTATATTCCAAGCAGACAGCCAGGTGTCACGTCTCGGTAGTATCACAGTCTGCCCTGACGAGACAGAGGGATCCCTGGAACAAACATTCACTTGCATGAAAACAAACACCCACACTTTAGATAACATTTACTCTCTCTTCCTGAAGGCTTTACGGAACATATAGTAGTATATCAGAGAGCACTGTGTGAGGGTAGGATGTGAGGGGAGGGTGTGGGGGGAGGGTGTGTGGTACGGGTGAGGGGGGAGTGTGAGGGGAGAGTTATACATTTCTGTAGAAACTGGTAACAGCAGTCTCAGTATGAATAATAAGGGTTCTGTTGGGACAGGAGACAACCAGGCCTCTAGTCTCATCCAGTCTCCCAGCAGAGAGGAGACAACCAGCCCTCTAGTCTCACTCAGTCTCCCAACAGAGAGGACAAAACCAGCCCTCTAGTCTCATCCAGTCTCCCAGCAGAGAGGAGACAACCAGCCCACTAGTCTCAGCCAGTCTCATAGCAGAGGGGAGACAACCAGCTCACTAGTCTCAGACAGTCTCCCAACAGAGAGGACAAAACCAGCCCTCTAGTCTCATCCAGTCTCCCAGCAGAGAGGAGACAACCAGCCCACTAGTCTCAGACAGTCTCCCAACAGAGAGGAGACAACCAGCCCTCTAGTCTCACTCAGTCTCCCAACAGAGAGGAGACAACCAGCCCACTAGTCTCAGCCAGTCTCATAGCAGAGAGGAGACAACCAGCTCACTAGTCTCAGCCAGTCTCATAGCAAAGAGGAGACAACCAGCCCACTAGTCTCAGCCAGTCTCATAGCAGAGAGGAGACAACCAGCCCACTAGTCTCAGCCAGTCTCATAGCAGAGGGGAGACAACCAGCCCTCTAGTCTCACTCAGTCTCCCAACAGAGAGGAGACAACCAGCCCACTAGTCTCAAACAGTCTCCCAACAGAGAGGAGACAACCAGCCCTCTAGTCTCACTCAGTCTCCCAACAGAGAGGAGACAACCAGCCCACTAGTCTCAGACAGTCTCCCAACAGAGAGGAGACAACCAGCCCACTAGTCTCAGACAGTCTCCCAACAGAGAGGAGACAACCAGCCCTCTAGTCTCACTCAGTCTCCCAACAGAGAGGAGACAACCAGCTCACTAGTCTCAGACAGTCTCCCAGTAGAGAGGAGACAACCAGCCCACTAGTCTCAGACAGTCTCCCAGTAGAGAGGAGACAACCAGCCCTCTAGTCTCAGACAGTCCCCCAACAGAGAGGAGACAACCAGACCACTAGTCTCAGACAGTCTTCCAACAGAGAGGAGACAACCAGCCCACTGGTCTGAGACAGTCTCCCAACAGAGAGGAGACAACCAACCCACTAGTCTCACTCAGTCTCCCAACAGAGAGGAGACAACCAGCCCCATCGTCTCACTCAGTCTCCCAACAGAGAGGAGACAACCAGCTTACTAGTCTCAGACAGTCTCCCAACAGAGAGGACACAACCAGCCCACTAGTCTCAGACAGTCTCCCAGCAGAGAGGACACAACCAGCCCACTAGTCTCAGACAATCTCCAACAGATAGGAGACAACCAGCCCTCAAGTCTCACTCAGTCTCCCAACAGAGAGGAGAAAACCAGGCCACTAGTCACAGACAGTCTCCCAGCAGAGAGGAGACAATCAGCCCACTAGTCTCAGAGAGTCTCCCAGCAGAGAGGAGTGACCAGCCCACTTGTCTCACTCAGTCTCCCAACAGAGAGGAGACAACCAGCCCTCTAGTGTAACTCAGTCTCCCAGCAGAGAGAAGACAACCAGCCCACTAGTCTCAGCCAGTATCCCAGCAGTGAGGAGACAACCAGCCGAATAGTCTCAGCCAGTCTCCCAAAAGAGAGGAGACAACCAGCCCACTAGTCTCAGACAGTCTCCCAACAGACAGGAGACAACCAGCCCTCTCGTGTCAGACAGTTTCTCAACAGCGAGGAGACAACCAGCCCACTAGTCTCAGACATTCTCCCATCAGAAAGGAGACAACCAGCCCTATTGTCTAACTCAGTCTCCCAACTTGCAGGAGACAACCAGCCCACTAGTCTCAGACAGTCTCCCAGCATAGAGGAGACAACCAGCCCACTAGTCTCAGACAGTCTCCCAGCATAGAGGAGACAACAAGCCCACTAGTCTCAGACAGTCTCCCAGCATAGAGGAGACAACAAGCCCACTAGTCTCAGACAGTCTCCCAGCATAGAGGAGACAACAAGCCCACTAGTCTCAGACAGTCTCCCAACAGAGATGAGACAACCAGCCTGCTAGTCTCAGACAGTCTCCCAGCAGAGAGGAGACAACCAGCCCACTAGTCTCAGACAGTCTCCCAACAGAGATGAGACAACCAGCCTGCTAGTCTCAGACAGTCTCCCAACAGAGAGGAGACAACCAGCCCACTAGTCTCAGCCAGTCTCCCAGCAGAGATGAGACAACCAGCCCACTAGTCTCAGACAGTCTCCCAACAGAGATGAGACAACCAGCCTGCTAGTCTCAGACAGTCTCCCAACAGAGAGGAGACAACCAGCCCACTAGTCTCAGCCAGTCTCCCAGCAGTGAGGAGACAACCAGCCCACTAGTCTCAGCCAGTCTCCCAGCAGAGAGGAGACAACCAGCCCACTAGTCTCAGACAGTCTCCCAAAAGAGAGCAGACAACCAGCCCTCTAGTCTCACTCAGTATCCCAACAGACAGGAGACAACCAGCCCACTCGTCTCACTCAGTCTCACAACAGACAGGAGACAACCAGCCCACTAGTCTCACTCAGTCTCACAACAGACAGAAGACAACCAGCCCACTAGTCTCACTCAGTCTCCCAAAAGAGAGCAGACAACCAGCCCACTAGTCTCAGACAGTCTCTCAGCAGAGAGGAGACAACCAGCCCACTAGTCTCAGACAGTCTCCCAAAAGAGAGGAGACAACCAGCCCACTTGTCTCAAATAGTCTCCCAGCAGAGAGGAGACAACCAGCCCACTAGTCTCAGACAGTCTTCCAACAGAGATGAGACAACCAGCCAGCTAGTCACAGACAGTCTCCCAACAGAGAGGAGACAACCAGCCCTCTATTCTCAGACAGTCTCCCAACAGAGAATAGACAACCAGCCCACTAGTCTCAGACAGTCTCCCAACAGAGAGGAGACAACCAGCCCTCTAGTCTCACTCAGTCTCCCAACAGACAGGAGACAACCAGCCCACTAGTCTCAGCCTGTCTCCCAGCAGAGCGGAGACAACCAGCCCACTAGTCTCAGACAGTCTCCCAAAAGAGAGGAGACAACCAGCCCACTTGTCTCAAATAGTCTCCCAGCAGAGAGCAGACAACCAGCCCACTAGTCTCAGACAGTCTCTCAGCAGAGAGGAGACAACCAGCCCACTAGTCTCAGACAGTCTCCCAAAAGAGAGGAGACAACCAGCCCACTTGTCTCAAATAGTCTCCCAGCAGAGAGGAGACAACCAGCCCACTAGTCTCAGACAGTCTCCCAACAGAGATGAGACAACCAGCCCGCTAGTCTCAGACAGTCTCCCAACAGAGAGGAGACAACCAGCCCACTAGTCTCAGACAGTCTGCCAGCAGAGAGGAGACAACCAGCCAGCTAGTCTCAGACAGTCTCCCAACAAAGAGGAGACAACCAGCCCTCTATTCTCAGACAGTCTCCCAACAGACAGGAGACAACCAGCCCTCTAGTCTCACTCAGTCTCCCAGCAGACAGGAGACAACCAGCCCACTAGTCTCACTCAGTCTCCCAGCAGACAGGAGACAACCAGCCCTCTAGTCTCACTCAGTCTCCCAGCAGACAGGAGACAACCAGCCCACTAGTCTCACTCAGTCTCCCAGAAGACAGGAGACAACCAGCCCACTAGTCTCACTCAGTCTCCCAGAAGACAGGAGACAACCAGCCCACTAGTCTCAGACAGTCTCCCAATAGACAGGAGACAACCAGCCCACTAGTCTCAGACAGTCTCCCAATAGACAGGAGACAACCAGCCCACTAGTCTCACTCAGTCTCCCAATAGACAGGAGACAACCAGCCCTCTAGTCTCAGACAGTCTCCCAATAGACAGGAGACAACCAGCCCTCTAGTCTCAGACAGTCTCCCAATAGACAGGAGACAACCAGCCCACTAGTCTCAGACAGTCTCCCAATAGACAGGAGACAACCAGCCCACTAGTCTCACTCAGTCTCCCAATAGACAGGATACAACCAGCCCTCTAGTCTCACTCAGTCTCCCAGAAGACAGGAGACAACCAGCCCACTAGTCTCAGACAGTCTCCCAATAGACAGGAGACAACCAGCCCTCTAGTCTCACTCAGTTTCCCGGCAGACAGGAAGAAGAAGAAGAAGAAGAAGAAGAAGAAGAAGAAGAAGAACAAGAAGAAGAAGAAGAAGAACAAGAAGAAGAAGAAATTGTCTGTGTTACTGACTCCTTCCCATAATGCTGCTTCTCTGGCCCATTTCCTGTTACATAACTGTCAATCAATTGATCATAGATTTTCAAGATTTTAATGTTCTCTGTTGAGCATTTAACACACAATGATAATTGTTTATTATGCTTGCTGAGTCCTTTCAGGTCTACAGTGGGGCACCAGGACATTTTTTGGCATTAGGATTTTATTGAGAAAACCCTGTGCATGTCCAGTAGATTGAATATCATGGTTGACAAGGCAACACTACTTTTAGAAAGCAGTAGTATCTGTGGGTATCCCCTCAGTTGGTCTGAAGCATAGACTGGACAAAGGTTGCTCCTACTGACAATTTGACAGAACTCAACACAAGCCTACACACAGACAGACAGACACACACACTAGCTGAACGATGGCTAGCTCATTAGAGTTTATTTCCTTGCGTAAGTCCTTCTGAAGGAGACAGGAAAGACGGACAATCACCCCAGACACACAATCAAATACTTGCGCACACACACACACACACACACACACACACACACACACACACACACACACACACACACACACACACACACACAGAACAATGGCTAGCTCATTAGAGTTTAATTCCTTGCGTGAGTCATTCTGAAGGAGACAGAAAAAGACAGAAATCCCACGGACACACAAACAAATACTTACACTCACACACACACACACACAAACACACACACAAACACACACACCTGAAACAATGATTGATCACAAGGATGGAGAAATCAATCCCATCTTGATGATTACCGAGGCACTACTCTGCATCGCTTTAGAGTGTCTGTCTCTACTGATGAAATGTTTATCTATTTTCTCCCCATTGGGGAGATGTCAGCAGCTCTCTGTAAACAAGGCTCTGTTTTTAAACCATCACAGGTGACTCCCTGAAACAAAAATTATAGTATTCCCAAAACTCATTTCTAATTTGATCAATGTTTCTTCTTTCATGATCCATCATCCTGAGTTTGAGATCAGACTGAAGAGACTCCTCCTAACTCTGGATAGGGACATTTGCATGTCACTGATTTTGTCAAACCCTGATCAGTTTCACCTGTCCTCGTTATTGCCTCCACCCCCTCCAGGTGTTTTCCCCAGTGTATTTATCTCTGTGTTTCCTGTCTCTCTGTGCCAGTGTATTTATCCCTGTGTTTCCTGTCTCTCTCTGCCAGTGTATTTATATCGGTGTTTCCTGTCTCTCTGTGCCAATGTATTTATCCCTGTGTTTCCTGTCTCTCTGTGCCAGTGTATTTATCCCTGTGTTTCCTGTCTCTCTGTGCCAATGTATTTATCCCTGTGTTTTCTGTCTCTCTGTAGCAGTGTATTTATCCCTGTGTTTCCTGTCTCTCTGTACCAGTGTATTTATCTCTGTTTCCTGTCTCTCTGTACCAGTGTATTTATCTCTGTTTCCTGTCTCTCTGTACCAGTGTATTTATCCCTGTGTTTCCTGTCTCTCTCTGCCAGTGTATTTATCCCTGTGTTTTCTGTCTCTCTGTACCAGTGTATTTATCTCTGTTTCCTGTCTCTCTGTACCAGTGTATTTATCTATATTCCCTGTCTCTCTGTACCAGTGTATTTATCCCTGTGTTTCCTGTCTCTCTGTAGCAGTGTATTTATCCCTGTGTTTCCTGTCTCTCTGTGCCAATGTATTTATCCCTGTGTTTCCTGTCTCTCTCTGCCAGTGTATTTATCTCTGTGTTTCCTGTCTCTCTGTACCAGTGTATTTATCCCTGTGTTTCCTGTCTCTCTCTGCCAGTGTATTTATCCCTGTGTTTTCTGTCTCTCTGTACCAGTGTATTTATCCCTGTGTTTCCTGTCTCTCTGTGTCAGTTCATCTTGTATGTTTCCAAGTCAACCAGCGGTTCTCCCGTTCTCCTGCTTTTTGCATTCTCCTTTTTCTAGTCCTACTGGTTTTGACCCTTGCCTGGTTCTGGACTTTGTTCCCACCTGCCTGACCATTCTGCCTGCCTTGACCACTAGCCTGTCTGCCACTCTGTACCCACCTGCCTGACCATTCTGCCTGCCTTGACCACTAGCCTGTCTGCCACTTTGTTCCCACCTGCCTGACCATTCTGCCTGCCTTGACCACCAGCCTGTCTGCCACTTTGTACCTCCAGGACTCTGATCTGGTTTTGACCTTTTTGCCTGTCCTCAACCATTCTCTTGTCTACCCCTTTGGAATAATAAACATTGTAAGACTCCAACCATCTGCTTCATGTGTCTGCATTTGGGTTTTGCCTTGTGCCTTGAAAGATTTGAGGGGTTCAACTTCTTGCATAAATGTCGTGTTATAATGTATTTATGACTGAGCCCAAAGTGTAATGTTACTCTGAGGGGACAATAACATTGTTTTAAAACATTGAAACAAACTGGAATAGGAGATGATAGGGACAGGGAGTCACAATGCACAGGAAGCATGGTAGAGACGTATAGTCACAGTGCATGGTCGAGACAGGTAGTCACAGGGCACAGGACGTGATCTTCCTGTCCATGTTGGCACCCCCCTCAGGTTCATGCCGTGGGGGAGATCTTTGTGGGCTATACTCAGTCTTGTCTCGGGATGGTAAGTTGGTGGTAGAAGATATCCCTCTAGTGGTGTGGGGGCTGTGCTTTGGCAAAGTGGGTGGGGTTATATCCTGCCTCTTTAGCTCTGTCTGGGGGTATCGTCGGACAGGGCCACAGTGTCTCCTGACCCCTCCTGTCTCAGCCTCCAGTATTTATGCTGCAATAGTTTATGTGTCGGGGGCTAGGGTCAGTCTGTTATATCTGGAGTATTTCTCCTGTCTTATCTGGTGTCCTGTGTGAATTTAAATATGCTCTCTCTAATTCTCTCTCTGTCTAAATCCAGACAGCTGATGTTCTGAAAGAGCTGCAAAATCTGGATCCCTACAAATCAGCTGGGCTAGACAACCCTAACCCTAACCCTCTCTTTCTAAAAAAATCAGCTGGGCTAGACAACCCTAACCCTAACCCTCTCTTTCTAAAAAAAAATCAGCTGGGCTAGACAACCCTAACCCTAACCCTCTCTTTCTAAAAAAATCAGCTGGGCTAGACAACCCTAACCCTAACCCTCTGTTTCTAAAAAAATCAGCTGGGCTAGACAACCCTAACCCTAACCCTAACCCTCTCTTTCTAAAAAATCAGCTGGGCTAGACAACCCTAACCCTAACCCTAACCCTCTCTTTCTAAAAAAATCAGCTGGGCTAGACAACCCTAACCCTAACCCTAACCCTCTCTTTCTAAACAAATCTGCTGAAATTGTTGGAACCTGTTCAACCTCTCTTTCATATCGTCTGAGAATCCCAAAGATTGGAAAGCTGCCGCGGTCAACCCCCTCTTCAAAGGGGGAGACACTCTAGACCCAAACTGTTATAGAGCTATATCCATCCTGCCCTGCCTTTCTAAAATCTTTGAAAGCCACGTTAACAAACAGATCACCGGCCATTTCAAATCCCACCATACCTTCTCCACTATGCAATCTGGATTCCGAGCTGGTCATGGGTGCACCTTGGCCGTGCTTAAGGTCCTAAACGATATTATAACCTCCATTGATAAGAGACATTACTGTGTAGCCGCCTTCATCGATCTGGCCAAGACTCTGTCAATCACCGCATTCTTATCGGCAGACTCAATAGCCTTGGTTTCTCAAATGACTGCCTCGCCTGGTTCACCAACTACTTCTCAGACAGTGTTCAGTGTGTCAAATCGGAGGGCCTGTTGTCCAGACCTCTGGCAGTCTCTATGGGGGTACCACAGGGTTCAATTCTCGGGCCAACTTTTTCTCTGTATACATCAATGATGTAGCTCTTGCTGCTGATGATTCTCTGATCCACCTCTACGCAGACGACACTATTCTGTATACATCTGGAACTTCTTTGGACACTGTTAACAAATCTCCAAAAAAGCTTCAATGCCATACAACACTCCTTCCATGGCCTCCAACTGCTTTTAAATGCTATTAAAACGAAATGCATGCTCTTCAACCGAGTTCTACCCGCACCTGTCCGCCCGACTAACATCACTACTCTGGACGGTTCTGACTTAGAATATGTGGACAACTACAAATACCTAGGTGTCTGGTTAGACTGTAAACTCTCCTTCCAGACTCACATTAAGCATCTCCAATCCAAAATTAAATCTAGAATCGGCTTCCTATTTTGCAACAAAACCTCCTTCACCCATGCTGCCAAACATACCCTCGTAAAACTGACTATCCTACCGATCCTTGACTTCAGCGATGTCATTTACAAAATTGCCTCCAACACTCTACTCAGCAAATTGGATGTATTCTACCACAGTGCCATCCATTTTGCCCAATATACTACCAACCATTGCGACCTGTCGTTGGCTGGCCCTCGCTACATATTATTATTATAATTTATTTTTTAGTCAGCCATCAATTGTGCAAGTTCTCCCACTTAAAAAGATGAGAGAGGCCTGTAATTTCCATCATAGGTACACTTCAACTATGACAGACAAAATGAGAAAAAAAAATCCAGAAAATCACATTGTATGATTTTTTATGAATTTATTTGCAAATTATGGTGGAAAATAAGTATTTAGTCACCTGCAAACAAGCATGATTTCTGGCTCTCAGACCTGTACCTTCTTCTTTAAGAGGCTCCTCTGTCCTCCACTTGTTACCTGTATTAATGGCACCTGTTTGAACTTGTTATCAGTATAAAAGACATCTGTCCACAACCTCAAACAGTCACACTCCAAACTCCACTATGGCCAAGACCAAAGAGCTGTCAAAGGACACCAGAAACAATATTGTAGACCTGCACCAGGCTGGGAAGACTGAATCTGCAATAGGTAAGCAGCTTGGTTTGAAGAAATCAACTGTGGGAGCAATTATTAAGAAATGGAAGACATACAAGACCACTGATAATCTCCCTCGATCTGGGGCTCCACGCAAGATCTCCCCCCATGGGGTCAAAATTATCACAAGAACGGTGAGCAAAAATCCCAGAACCACACGGGGGGACCTAGTGAATGACCTGCAGAGAGCTGGGACCAAAGTAACAAAGCCTACCATCAGTAACACACTACGCCGCCAGGGACTCAAATCCTGCAGTGCCAGACGTGTCCCCCTGCTTAAGCCAGTACATGTCCAAGCCCGTCTGAAGTTTGCTAGAGTGCATTTGGATGATCCAGAAGAAGATTGGGAGAATGTCATATGGTCAAATGAAACCAAAATATAACTTTTTGGTAAAAACTCAACTTGTCGTGTTTGGAGGACAAAGAATGCTGAGTTGCATCCAAAGAACACCATACCTACTGTGAGGCATGGGGGTGGGAACATCATGCTTTGGGGCTGTTTTTCTGCAAAGGGACCAGGACGACTGATCCATGTAAAGGAAAGAATGAATGGGGCCATGTATTGTGAGATTTTGAGTGAAAACCTCCTTCCATCAGTAAGGGCATTGAAGATGAAACGTGGCTGGGTCTTTCAGAATGACAATGATCCCAAACACACCGTCCTGGCAACAAAGGAGTGGCTTCGTAAGAAGCATTTCAAGGTCCTGGAGTGGCCTAGTCAGTCTCCAGATCTCAACCCCATAGAAAATCTTTGGAGGTAGTTGAAAGTCCGTGTTGCCCAGCAACAGCCCCAAAACATCACTGCTCTAGAGGAGATCTGCATGGAGGAATGGGCTAAAATACCAGCAACAGTGTGTGAAAACCTTGTGAAGACTTACAGAAAATGTTTGACCTCTGTCATTGCCAACAAAGGGTATATAACAAAGTATTGAGATAAGTATTTGGTCAATAACAAAAGTTTATTTTCCACCATATATGTTTCGAATTGCAATTCCTATAATATGTTGGATGATGGACATCAACTAATTAATACATACCATACGAAACGTAACATACTAATTGGAGTTTAGCTTGACATAGGACCTGTACTAAAGATGTCGAATGCTGCCGGTCTTGACTACTTGTTTGGTTTCTGGCAATGACAAGTGGATGGTTTTGAGTTCTGCTGTCAGGCATCTGCAGGAAACAAAACTGAAGGTTAAACAAGATACATGAAGTCACATGGTCTATTTTTACCAATCGATGGTCGCTTCAATAATGGAACACCGGTCAATTTAATGTATTCTAGTCGATGCCACTCCGACAATCGATGGTCGCTTCAATAATGGAACACTGGTCAATTTAATGTATTCTAGTCGATGCCACTCCGACAATCGATGGTCGCTTCAATAATGGAACACCGGTCAATTTAATGTATTCTAGTCGATGCCACTCCGACAATCGATGGTCGCTTCAATAATGGAACACCGGTCAATTTAATGTATTCTAGTCGATGCCACTCCGACAATCGATGGTCGCTTCAATAATGGAACACCGGTCAATTTAATGTATTCTAGTCGATGCCACTCCGACAATCGATGGTCGCTTCAATAATGGAACACTGGTCAATTTAATGTATTCTAGTCGATGCCACTCCGACAATCGATGGTCGCTTCAATAATGGAACACCGGTCAATTTAATGTATTCTAGTCGATGCCACTCCGACAATCGATGGTCGCTTCAATAATGGAACACCGGTCAATTTAATGTATTCTAGTCGATGCCACTCCGACAATCGATGGTCGCTTCAATAATGGAACACTGGTCAATTTAATGTATTCTAGTCGATGCCACTCCGACAATCGATGGTCGCTTCAATAATGGAACACTGGTCAATTTAATGTATTCTAGTCGATGCCACTCCGACAATAGATGGTCGCTTCAATAATGGAACACTGGTCAATTTAATGTATTCTAGTCGATGCCACTCCGACATTGCTCATCCTAATATTTATAATTCCATTCTTTTACTTGTAGATTCGTGTGTATTATTGTGAATTGTTAGATACTTCTGCACTGTTGGATCTAGGAACACAAGCATTTCGCTACACCCGCAATAACATCTGCTAAATATGTGTATGCGACCAATAACATTTGATTTGATGTGTGCAACTGGAACTGTGATGTCATGTCTCTCTCTCTCTCTCACCATACACAAACAAACAAACACACACACACAAAAGCAAAGCCCTGGAGGTGTGATCTCACTGATGTGTGAGAGCATGACTGCCAGCTTCATGCTAATTATGAAAGCAGATACACACAAAAACACACACTAGCCTCTCAGCCGATCACAATGTCCCAGTCAGTGTCTGAGGAAGAGTATTTATAACCAGTATTTACAACCCGTCAGCCTGGGAATTACTAAACATAGGATGATATGGCTACGCTCAGATGTAACCCTAACATAGGCAGGGTAGCCTAGTGGTTAGAGCATTGGACTAGTAACCGGAAGGTTGCAAGTTCAAACCCCTGAGCTGACAAGGTACAAATCTGTCATTCTGCCCCTGAACAGGCAGTTAACCCACTGTTCCTAGGCCGTCATTGAAAATAAGAATTTGTTCTTAACTGACTAGTCAAACAAAGTTAAATAAAGGTTAAAAAATATGTCTCAGATCAGCAATATATTTGGCTACTGTAAAGTGACCAGTGCAGTTAGACAAACAAAAATATAAGCTTTCTGCCCGTATAAGACATGTCAATGTCCTGGAAAGTTTGCTGTTACTTACAACGTCACGCTAATCACATAAGCGCACGTTAGCTCAACCGTCCCGGTAAAGGGACACCGATCCCATCGAGGTTAAAAACAGACGTATGATCAGCTTTTCTTTTTAGCTATCTGTTTACAATAATTGTTTGAGCGCACACACAGTATTGTATAACTAAACCTGTGGGGACACACAATTGACACACAATCCCATTCAAAATCCTATTTTCCCTAAACCTAACCCTAGCTCCTAACCCTAACCCTAAACCTAAACCTAACCCTAGCCCCTAACCCTAAACCTAAACCTAACCCTGAACCTAACCCTAGCTCCTAACCGTAATCCTAACCCTAGCTCCTAACCCTAACCCTAACCACAGCGCCTAATCCTAACCCTAACACTAACCCTAGCTCCTAACCCTAGCTCCTAACCCTAACCCTAGCTCCTAACCCTAGCTCCTAACCCTAACGCTAGCTCCTAATCCTAACCCTAACCCTAGCTCCTAACCCCAACCCTAACCCTAGCTCCTAACCCTAACCCTAGCTCCTAACCCGAGCTATTAACCCTAAACCTAAACCTAGCTGCTAACCCTAACCCTAACCCTAGCTCCTAAACCTAACCTTAGCTCCTAACCCTAACCCTAGCTCCTAACCCTAAACCTAACCCTAGCTCCTAACCCTAAACCAAATCATAGCTCCTAACCCTAGCTCCTAACCCTAGCTCCTAACCCTAATCCTAACCCTAACCCTAACCCTAACCCTAAACCTAACCCTAGCCCCTAAACCTAAACCTAACCCTGAACCTAAACCTAGCTCCTAACCCTAATCCTAACCCTAGCTCCTAACCCTAACCCTAGCTCATAATCCTAACCCTAACACCAACCCTAGCTCCTAACCCTAGCTCCTAACCCTAACCCTAGCTCCTAATCCTAACCCTAACCCTAGCTCCTAAACCCAACCCTAACCCTAGCTCCTAACCCTAACCCTAACCCTAGCTCCTAACCCTAACCCTAACCCTAGCTCCTAACCCTAACACTAGGTCCTAACCCTGAACCTAACCCTAGCTCCTATCCCTAGCTACTAACCCTAAACCTAAACCTAGCTGCTAACCCTAACCCTAGCTCCTAAACCTAACCCTAGCTCCTAACCCTAACCCTAGCTCCTAACCCTAAACCTAACCCTAGCTCCTAACCCTAAACCAAATCATAGCTCCTAACCCTAGCTCCTAACCCTAGCTCCTAACCCCAATCCTAACCCTAGCTCCTAACCCTGAACCTAACCCTAACTCCTAACTCTAGCTCCTAACCCTAAACCTAACCCTAAACCTAACCCTAGCTCCTAACCCTGAACCTAACCCTAGCTCCTAACCCTAATCCTAACCCTAGCTCCTAACCCTAACCCTAATCCTAACCCTAGCTCCTAACCTTAAACCTAACCCTAGCTCCTAACCCTAGCTCCTAACCCTAAACCTAACCCTAGATCCTAACCTTGAACCTAACCCTAGGTCCTAACCCTAAACCTAACCCTAGCTCCTAACCCTAACCCTAACCCTAACCCTCCTAAACCTAGCTCCTAACCTTAAACCTAGCTCCTAACCCTAAACCTAACCCTAGCCCCTAACCCTAACCCTAACCCTAGCTCCTAACCCTAACCCTAGCTCCTAACCCTAATCCTAACCCTAGCTCCTAACCCTAAACCTAGCTCCTAACCCTATACATAACCCTTGCTCCTAACCCTAACTCCTAACCCTAATCCGAACCCTAGCTCCTAACCCTAAACATAACCCTAGCTCCTAACCCTAAACATAACCCTAGCTCCTAACCCTAACCCTAGCTCCTAACCCTAATCCTAACCCTAGCTCCTAACCCTAAACCTAACCCTGAACCTAACCTTAGCTCCTAACCCTAAACCTAACCCTAGCTCCTAACACTAAACCTAACCCTAGCTCCTAACCATTAACATAACCCTAGCTCCTAACCCTAACCTTGAACCTAATCCTAGCTCCTAACCCTAAACCTAGCTCCTAACCCTAAACCTAACCCTAGCTCCTAAGCCTGAACCTAACCTTAGCTCCTGAATCTAACCCTAGCTCCTAACCCTAAACCTAACCCTAGCTCCTAACCCTAAACATAACCCTAGCTCCTAACCCTAACCCTAGCTCCTAACCCTAATCCTACCCCTAGCTCCTAACCCTAAACATAACCCTAGCTCCTAACCCTAACCCTAGCTACTAACCCTAAACCGAGGTCCTAACCCTAAACATAAGCCTAGCTCCTAACCCTAACCCTAGCTCCTAACCCTAATCCTAACCCTAGCTCCTAACCCTAAACCTAACCCTGAACCTAACCCTAGCTCCTAACCCTAACCCTAACCCTAGCTCCTAACCGTAATCCTAACCCTAGCTCCTAACCCTAAACCTAACCCTAGATCCTAACCCTGAACCTAACCCTAAGTCCTAACCCTAAACCTAACCCTAGCTCCTAACCCTAACCCTAGCTCCTAACCCTAACCCTAGCTCCTAAACCTAGCTCCTAACCATAAACCTAGCTCCTAACCCTAAACCTAACCCTAACCCTAACCCTAGCTCCTAACCCTAACCCTAGCTCCTAACCCTAATCCTAACCCTAGCTCCTAACCCTAAACCTAGCTCCTAACCCTAAACATAACCCTTGCTCCTAACCCTAACCCTAGCTCCTAACCCTAATCCGAACCCTAGCTCCTAACCCTAAACATAACCCTAAACCTAACCCTAGCTCCTAACCCTAAACAAAATCATAGCTCCTAACCCTAGCTCCTAACCCTAATCCTAACCCAAGGTCCTAACCCTAACCCTAGCTCCTAACCCTAAACCTAGCTCCTAACCCTAAACATAACCCTAGCTCCTAACCCTAACCCTAGCTCCTAACCGTAATCCTAACCCTAGCTCCTAACCCTAAACCTAACCCTGAAACTAACCTTAGCTCCTACCCCTAAACATAACCCTAGCTCCTAACCCTAAACCTAACCCTAGCTCCTAACCATTAATGTAACCCTAGCTCCTAACCCTTAACCTAACCCTAGCTCCTAACCCTAACCTTGAACCTAACCCTAGCTCCTAACCCTAACGCTAACCCTAGCTCCTAACCCTAAACCTAGCTCCTAACCCTAAACCTAACCCTAGCTCCTAACCCTGAACCTAACCTTAGCTCCTAACCCTAAACCTAACCCTAGCTCCTAACCCTAAACCTAACCCTAGCTCCTAACCCTAAACATAACCCTAGCTCCTAACCCTAACCCTAGCTCCTAACCCTAATCCTAACCCTAGCTCCTAACCCTAAACATAATCCTAGCTCCTAACCCTAACCCTAGCTCCTAACCCTAATCCTAACCCTAGCTCCTAACCCTAACCCTAACCCCAGCTCCTAACCCTAAACCGAGGTCCTAACCCTAAACATAACCCTAGCTCCTAACCCTAACCCTAGCTCCTAACCCTAATCCTAACCCTCGCTCCTAACCCTAAACCTAACCCTGAACCTAACCTTAGCTCCTAACCCTAAACCTAACCCTAGCTCCTAACCCTTAACCTAACCCTAGCTCCTAACCCTGAACCTAACCCTAGCTCCTAACCCTAACCCTAGCTCCTAACCCTAAACCTAACCCTAGCGCCTAACCCTGAACCTAACCCTAGCTCCTAACCCTGAACCTAATTCTAACCCTAATTTTAACCATAGTATTGTTAGTTTACTATTCTTGTGGGTACATATGGTCCCCACAATATTAGTTCAACACACACACACACACACACACACACACACACACACACACACACACACACACACACACACACACACACACACACACACACACACACACACACACACACACACACACACACACACACACACACTTGTTGACTGTCAGAGGCAGGGCAGGGTGCAGGCTCACAATTTTCCACACAGAGTTCCTGAGAGTGTGTGAAAGTTGTGACAGGTGCAGGGAGAGGAGGAGAGTGCGGGGGGGTAGACAGAACAGAGGGAGGCAGGAGAGGGAGAAGCGAACAGGAGGGGAGGGAGGGAGAAGAGAACGGGAGGGGAGAGAGGGAGAAGAGAAGAGAACAGGAGGGGAGGGAGGGAGAAGAGAACAGGAGGGGAGGGAGGGAGAAGAGAACGGGAGGGAGGGAGAAGAGAACGGGAGGGGAGAGAGGGAGAAGAGAAGAGAACAGGAGGGGAGGGAGGGAGAAGAGAACAGGAGGGGAGGGAGGGAGAAGAGAACGGGAGGGGAGGGAGGGAGAAGAGAAGAGAACAGGAGGGGAGAGAGGGAGAAGAGAACAGGAGGGGAGGGAGGGAGAAGAGAACGGGAGGGGAGAGAGGGAGAAGAGAACAGGAGGGGAGGGAGGGAGAAGAGAACGGGAGGGGAGAGAGGGAGAAGAGAACGGGAGGGGAGAGAGGGAGAAGAGAACAGGAGGGGAGGGAGGGAGAAGAGAACGGGAGGGGAGAGAGGGAGAAGAGAAGAGAACAGGAGGGGAGAGAGGGAGAAGAGAACAGGAGGGGAGGGAGGGAGAAGAGAACGGGAGGGGAGAGAGGGAGAAGAGAAGAGAACAGGAGGGGAGGGAGGGAGAAGAGAACAGGAGGGGAGGGAGGGAGAAGAGAACGGGAGGGGAGAGAGGGAGAAGAGAAGAGAACAGGAGGGGAGGGAGGGAGAAGAGAATGGGAGGGGAGAGAGGGAGAAGAGAACGGGAGGGGAGGGAGGGAGAAGAAAACGGGAGGGGAGAGAGGGAGAAGAGAAGAGAACAGGAGGGGAGGGAGGGAGAAGAGAACAGGAGGGGGAGGGAGGAGAAGAGAACAGGAGGGGAGGGAGGGAGAAGAGAATGGGAGGGGAGAGAGGGAGAAGAGAACAGGAAGGGAGGGAGGGAGAAGAGAATGGGAGGGGAGAGAGGGAGAAGAGAACGGGAGGGGAGAGAGGGAGAAGAGAACAGGAGGTGAGGGAGGGAGAAGAGAACGGGAGGGGAGGGAGGGAGAAGAGAACAGGGGGTGAGGGAGGGAGAAGAGAACAGGAGGTGAGGGAGGGAGAAGAGAACGGGAGGGGAGAGAGGGAGAAGAGAACAGGAGAAGAGAACAGGAGGGGAGGGAGAAGAGAACAGGAGAAGGGAACGGGAGGGGAGAGGAGAGAGGAATGAGATGACAGGATAAGGAGAGGAGCAGAGATGGGGAGAGAGGGAGGGGAGATAGAACTCTGTTCTAAGAGCAGAAATAATCTGATTGATTTAGGGCAGAACAAATCCAATTGGTTTCTAAAAGGTCAGCGCAAGCTAGCTAGCTAAGAATTTAGCAACCTCAGCTGCTCATGCTGAATTAATAAATAGATATAGCTAGCTACGCGGCTAGGTGTCAAATATACAAGTAAGTCAGCTAACATTTGCTTTATTGAAATGTTAAGTTGAATAAGCTATATAAACTTACACAATGTAAAAGGACTGTTATGTTTCCCTGTGGGACAAAAACATCAAATGTAGCTTAGCTGAGCAGAAAGCTACCTCCTAGTACTGTTGAATTATAAATAGAAATAGCTAGCAAGTTAGGTCTCAAATCAAAAAATGTAAACGGTCTAGCTCAGTTGGTAGAGCATGGCGCTTGTAACGCCAGGGTAGTGGGTTCGATCCCCGGGACCACCCATACGTAGAATGTATGCACACATGACTGTAAGTCGCTTTGGATAAAAGCGTCTGCTAAATGGCATATATTATTATTATTATTAAATCTGCCAACAGGGCAGTTAACATTTGTTTTATTAAAAGTTTAGTTGAAATATTAGTTTGGGTCAATATCACTTGCGGCCATAAGGGCATACTTCAAGCACAAAAGGTCATTTAAAGTAGTCAACTGCCCCCGGGGCAGCCATTTCTCTTCCATAGCCATTGCTAAGTAATCTATGTTATTTATGTAATTTATGTTTCCAGGTCGTGCGGTTTAATAAAGTGGAGCCAGTTCAGACGGGAAATGTGATCGCATCAGCGGATATTGCACCAATCGTATTCACACTTTACATACGTGCAGCCTCTTTAAGATTTCTACACACACTGATTAGTTAAGCTGTGATATATTTTCACACATCATCGTCTGATCCAGGAAGGTATTTTCTGAATCACAGTCAAGAGATGAACAGCTGTTGTGATGCAACAACAGCCCAAGTGCAGGAAGAAAAAAAAACGTGTTCGTGGAGGAATGTCCAGAATATTTTGGTGTCTCATTCGTTATTCTGGTGAAGACAGTTGTGCCATATTGGATCTAATATCCATAGCGGTGGAAAGTATTTTGGGATGGGGGTGCTGGTTTTGCCGAGTGTATTTCCCAGTGCTACAGACGTCTATATAGGTCCTCTAATACAGGAATATAAAAAAAATACTTGCTTGTGTAACGGATGTGAAACGGCTAGCTTAGTTAGCGGTGCGCGCTAAATAGCGTTTCAATCGGTGACGTCACTTGCTCTGAGACCTTGAAGTAGTAGTTCCCCTTGCTCTGCAAGGGCCGCGGCTTTTGTGGAGCGATGGGTAACGATGCTTCGTGGGTGACTGTTGTTGATGTGTGCAGAGGGTCCCTGGTTCGCGCCCGGGTATGGGCGAGGGGACGGTCTAAAGTTGTACTGTTACACTTGATATATATTTTCCAGTTTCGTAAAATACTTTAAAATATATTTTTATTTAGGTGAAAACTGAAATGGTCTATTAAATCCTTATCCATTTTAGTACAGTAGATGCTCTTATCCAGAACAACTTACAGTAGTGAACGCATATATTTTCGTACTTTTTCATACTGGTCCCCCGTGGGAATCAAACCCACGACCCTAGCTTTGCAAGTGCCATGTTCTACCAAATGAGCCACATCATCACATACCACTTCATGCCTCCAATGCACTCAATTGCTGTATTGTGCAAAGTTTTTCTTATTAATGGTGATGGAAAGTTTACAGGTACAAACCCAGATGACCAGCCTATATACACAATACAATAATGTACATTTACATGAAGTGCTTTTTAAGGATGGTAAATGAATATTACACAAAAAGTAGTTGTTTTCCATATTATTTGATCAAGAAAAACATTTAATTTCATGTGTATGTTTCGTGTCTTTGCCCATAACTTTGCACCTTTTCATGTAAATGTTTGAGGACAGGGTTTTGTTCTTTCTGGATTCTATTATAATGACATCACAGAGAAAGGGACAGGGTTTTGTTCTTTCTGGATTCTATTATAATGACATCACAGAGAAAGGGACAGGGTTTTGTTCTTTCTGGATTCTATTAGAATGACATCACAGAGAAAGGGACAGGGTTTTGTTCTTTCTGGATTCCATTAGAATGACATCACAGAGAAAGGGACAGGGTTTTGTTCTTTCTGGATTCTATTATAATGACATCACAGAGAAAGGGACAGGGTTTTGTTCTTTCTGGATTCTATTATAATGACATCACAGAGAAAGGGACAGGGTTTTGTTCTTTCTGGATTCTATTAGAATGACATCACAGAGAAAGGGACAGGGTTTTGTTCTTTCTGGATTCTATTAGAATGACATCACAGAGAAAGGGACAGGGTTTTGTTCTTTCTGGATTCCATTAGAATGACATCACAGAGAAAGGGACAGGGTTTTGTTCTAACTGGATTCCATTAGAATGACATCACAGAGAAAGGGACAGGGGTTGTGTTCTTTCTGGATTCCATTAGAATGACATCACAGAGAAAGGGACAGGGTTTTGTTCTTTCTGGATTCTATTAGAATGACATAACAGAGAAAGGGACAGGGTTTGTTCTTTCTGGATTCTATTAGAATGACATCACAGAGAAAGGGACAGGGTTTTGTTCTTTCTGGATTCTATTAGAATGACATCACAGAGAAAGGGACAGGGTTCTGTTCTTTCTGGATTCCATTAGAATGACATCACAGAGAAAGGGAAAGGGTTTTGTTCTTTCTGGATTCCATTAGAATGACATCACAGAGAAAGGGACGGGGTTGTGTTCTATCTGGATTCCATTAGAATGACATCACAGAGAAAGGGACAGGGTTGTGTTCTATCTGGATTCCATTAGAATGACATCACAGAGAAAGGGACAGGGTTGTGTTCTATCTGGATTCCATTAGAATGACATCACAGAGAAAGGGACAGGGTTGTGTTCTATCTGGATCACATTAGAATGACATCACAGAGAAAGGGACAGGGTTCTGTTCTTTCTGGATTCCATTAGAATGACATCACAGAGAAAGGGAAAGGGTTTTGTTCTTTCTGGATTCCATTAGAATGACATCACAGAGAAAGGGACGGGGTTGTGTTCTATCTGGATTCCATTAGAATGACATCACAGAGAAAGGGACAGGGTTGTGTTCTATCTGGATTCCATTAGAATGACATCATAGAGAAAGGGACAGGGTTTTGTTCTTTCTGGATTCCATTAGAATGACATCACAGAGAAAGGGACAGGGTTTTGTTCTTTCTGGATTCCATTAGAATGACATCACAGAGAAAGGGAAAGGGTTTTGTTCTTTCTGGATTCCATTAGAATGACATCACAGAGAAAGGGACAGGGTTGTGTTCTTTCTGGATTCCATTAGAATGACATCACAGAGAAAGGGACAAGACAACAACTCTTACAATTCCAACTATTGAATCTTTCAAAATACTGTTCTTAATTATACAACTACCTATTTTGTCAAATGGAGATGCTGAAAAAAGTGTTTGCCCGCTCTACAGAAGTCCATATCGGTCTATCAATACAGTGCATTAGATACGTTTTCAGATCCCTTGACTTTCTCCACATTGTTAGCATTATTCTACAATTTATTAAATAGTTTTTCCCCACATCAATCTACACACGATACCACATAATTACATCACAATACCACATAATGACATAGAAAAACAGGTATTTTGATTTTTTTAAAAACAGAAATATCACATTTACATAAGTATTCAGACCCTTTACTCAGTACTTTGTTGCAGCACCTTTGGAAGTGATTATGTCTCATGTCTCTCCAGAGATGTTCGATCAGGTTCAAGTCCAGGCTCTGGCTGGGCCACTCAAGGACATTCAGATATTTGTCCTGAAGCCACTCCTGCATTGTCTTGGCTGTGTGCTTAGGGTTGTTGTCCTGTTGGAAGGTGAACCTTCGCACCAGTCTGAGGTCCTGAGTGATCTGGAGCAGGTTTTCATCAAAGCCACTCTATCGGCTCTTAACCAGCCGTGCTATTTTGTTCATTTCTTTGCATAGTTTAACTTGTTTTGGACATAGTGTTGCTGCTACAGTGTCTTATGACCAAAAGAGTTTCTGGACATCAGAACTAGGATTACTCACCTCAAATTGGACAAGGAGTTATTTTTCAATGAGTCGGACGCGAGGGATATACTACGGACCCCTACCAGGCCCAGATGCCCGTGATTAGCATGAAAAGTAAACTTAGGTTTCGTGGAAAGAGATCAGGATGCCTTGTGAGGATCAAGCGACGAGTGGCTAATCTGCCCTTGCCTTCTGTTCTGCTAGCTAACGCTCAATCGCTGGAAAATAAATGGGACGAACTGAAAGCACATATATCTTACCAATGGGACATTCAAACTGTAATATCTTATGTTTCACCGAGGCTGAATGACGCCATTCAGAACACACAGCTGGCGGGTTATACACTCTATCAGCAGGACAGAACAGCAGCCTCTGGTAAGACACGGGGCGGGGGCCTATGCATATTTGTAAACAATAGCTGGTGCACGATATCTAAGTCTCAAGGTTTTGCTCGCCTAAGGTAGAGTATTTCATGATAAGATTTAGACCACACTATCTACCTAGAGAGTTTTCATCTGTATGTTTAGTAGCTGTCTACATAGCACTAAGTGCACTAAGACCGCACTCAATGAGCTGTATTCTGCCATAAGCAAACAGGAAAACGTTCAACCAATGGCGGTGCTCCTAGCGGCCAGGGACTTTATTACAGGGAAACTTAAATCTGTTTTATTAAATCTCTATCAGCGTGTTAAATGTGCAACCAGAGGGGGAAAAATTCTAGACCAACTTTACTCCACACACAGAGAAGCATTCAAAGCTCTCCCTCGCCCTCTATTTGGCAAATCTGACCAAAACTCTATCCTCCTGATTCCTGCTTACAAGCAAAAATGAAAGCAGGAAGCAACAGTGACTCGGTCTTTAAAAAAGTGGTCAGATGCTAATGCTAATGCAGATGCTAAACTTAAACTACAGGACAGTTTTGCTAGCACAGACTGGAATATGTTCTGGGATTTTTCTGATGGCATTGAGGAGTACACCACATCAGTCACTGGTTTGTCCCCACAGTGACTGTATGTATATACCCCAACCAGAAGCCATGGATTACAGGCAACATTCGCACTGTGCTAAAGGGTAGAGCTGCTGCTTTCAAGGAGCGGGACTCTGTCCTGAAGCTTATAAGAAGTCCCGCTATGCCCTCAGACGAACAATCAAACTTGAGTGGGTTGAGTCACTGATGTGATCTTCCTGTCTTGGTTGGCGCCCCCCCCTTGAGTTGTGCCGTGGTGGAGATCTTTGTGGGCTATACTCGGCCTTGTCTCAGGATGGTAAGTTGGTGGTTTGAGATATCCCTCTAGTGGTGTGGGGGCTGTGCTTTGGCAAAGTGGGTGGGGTTATATCCTTCCTGTTTGGCCCTGTCCGGGGGTGTCATCGGATGGGGCCACAGTGTCTCCTGACCCCTCCTGTCTCAGCCTCCAGTATTTATGCTGCAGTAGTTTATGTGTCGGGGGGCTAGGGTCAGTTTGTTATATCTGGAGTACTTCTCCTGTCCTATCCGGTGTCCTGTGTGAACTTAAATATGCTCTCTCTATTTCTCTCTTTCTTTCTCTCTCTCGGAGGACCTGAGCCCTAGGACCATGCCTCAGGACTACCTGACATGATGACTCCTTGCTGTCCCCAGTCCACCTGGCCGTGCTGCTGCTCCAGTTTCAACTGTTCTGCCTGTGATTATTATTATTTGACCATGCTGGTCATTTATGAAGATTTGAACACCTTGGCCATGTTCTGTTATAATCTCCACCCGGCACAGCCAGAAGAGGACTGGCCACCCCACATATCCTGGTTCCTCTCTAGATTTCTTCCTAGGTTTTGGCCTTTCTAGGGAGTTTTTCCTAGCCACCGTGCTTCTACACCTGCATTGCTTGCTGTTTAGGGTTTTAGGCTGGGTTTCTGTACAGCACTGTGAGATATCAGCTGATGTACGAAGGGCTATATACATTGATTTGATTTGATTTGATCAAACAGGCAAAGTGTCAATAGAGTACTAAGATCGAATCGTACAACACCAGCTCCGACACTTGTCGGATGTGGTTGGGCTTGCAAACTATTACAGACTACAAAGGGAAGCACAACCGAGAGCTGCCCAGTGACACGAGATTATCAGACTAGCTAAATAGCTTCTATGCTCGCTTCGAGGCAAGTAAAACTGAAACATGCATGAGAGCATCAGCTGTTCCGGATTACTGTGTGATCACGCTCTCCACAGCCAATGTGAGTAAGACCTTTAAACAGTTCAACATTCACAAGGATGCTGGGAAAGACGGATTACCAGGATGTGTACTCCGAGCATGCGCTGACCAACTGGCAAGTGTCTTCACTGACATTTTCAACCTCTCGCTGTCTGAGTCTGTAATACAAACATGTTTCAAAAAGACCCCCATAGTCCCTGTGCCCAAGATCACTAAGGTAACCTGCCTAAATGACTACCGACCCGTAGCACTCACGTCTGTAGCCGTGAAATGCTTTGAAAGGCTGGTCATGGCTCACATAAACACCATTATCCCAGAAGTCCTAGACCCACTCCAATTTGCATACCGCACCAACAGTTCCACAGATGATGCAATCTCTATTGCACTCCACACTGCCCTTTCCCACCTGGACAAAAGGAACACCTATGTGAGAATGCTATTCATTGACTTCAGCTCAGTGTTCAACACCATAGTGCCTGAAAGCTCATCACCAAGCTAAGGACCCTGGGACACCTCCCTCTGCAACTGGATCCTGGAATTCCTGACAGGCCGCCCCAGGTGGTAAGGGTAGGTACCAACACATCCGCCACGCTGATCCTCAACACGGGGGGCCCCTCGGGGTGCATGCTCAGTCACCTCTTGTACTCCCTGTTCACTCATGACTGCACGGCCAGGCACGACTCCAACACCATCATTAAATCAAAATTAAATTAAGTTTGCTTATGACGCAACAGTGGTAGGCCTGATCACCGACAACAATGAGAGCCTATAGGGAGGAGTTCAGAGACCTGGCCGGGTGGTGCAAGGACAACAACCTCTCCCTCAACGTGATCAAGACAAAAGGATATGATTGTGGAATACAGGAAAAGGAGGACTGAGCACGCCCCAATTCTCATCAATGGGGCAGATTGAGAGCTTCAAGTTCCTTGGTGTCCACATCACCAACAAACTAACATGGTCCAAGCACACCAAGACAGTCGTGAAGAGGGCACGACAAAGCCTATTCCCCACAGGAGACAGAAAATGAGACTGAAAAGATTTGCCAATGGTCCTCAGATCCTCAAAAGGTCTTACAGCTGCACCATCGAGAGCATCCTGATTGGTTGCATCACTGCCTGTTATGGCAACTGCTCGGCCTCCGACAGCAAGGTACTCCAGAGGGTAGTGCGTACGGCCCAGTACATCACTGGGGCCAAGCTTCCTGCCATCCAGGACCTCTATACCAGGCAGTGTCAGAGGAAGGCCCTAAAAATTGCCAAAGACTCCAGCCACCCTCGTCACAGACTGTTCTCTCTGCTACTGCACATCAAGCGGTACTGGAGCACCAAGTCTAGTTCCAAGAGGCTTCTAAACACCTTCTACCACCAAGCCGTAAGACTTGAACAGCTAATCAAATGGCTACTCAGATTATTTGCATTGCTTGTCTACGCCAGTTACCTCGACACCGGTGCCCCCACACGTTGACTCTGTTCCGGTACTCCCGGTATAAAGCCCCGCTATTGTTATTTACTGCTGCTCTTTAATTATTTGTTATTCTTCTCTTTCTTTTGGGGGGGGTATTTAAAACTGCATTGTTGGTTAAGGACTTGTAAGTAAGCATTTCACTGTAACGTCTGCACCTGTTGTATTCGGCACATAACATTTGATTTGAAAGTTTAGTTTGTATCTTCCACATTTGGTTTTGTACACCAGCTTCAAACAACTGAACACGCAATATTTTTGATTATGCAAAATATATTTCACAGCAGTTTAGATGGTACAATGATTCTTTACACAATACTTGCTTGTTTTGTCACAAAAACTGGAATTAGGTGAAAATGTCAGAGCGATTTCTGCATAGTGCACCTTTACCTATCCTTTAACTATTTTACTAGTTAGTGGTCTTATGGCTTGGGGTTAGAAGCTGTTCAGGGTCATATTGGTTCCAGACTTGGTGCAGAGAGAAGAGCCTAAGACTTGGGTGGCTGGAGTTATTTGTATGGCCTTTTAAGGGCATTGTGGATATCCCGCCCCTGTGTCCCAGCATTGGGCCAGTAACTGGGCTATACCCCAGCCTCCACCTGTCTGGGTTCGGTGTTTCTTCCTTCAAGGGATTTGATATATACAGAAGTCCAGAGAGGACATACAGAATAAAAACAGAATTCCCTCGTTATGTCGAGATCACGACTTATATATCTCGTGATCACGACATAACAAAGTACACTTTGTAAATAAGAGTGGCCGTATTGATGATAGATGGACAGTATGACTCAGGCGGCAGAGCCCAGTGGATCAGCACATGTTTTTATAGATTGCTACACTAAGGGATGGTACATTTCATGCTAACATCATGCTTTCATTTGTGTTTGGAGCTCATTTTTAGTTTCTAAGTTAGAATTCTAGCAAGCTAAATGTGTCTTACCTTGAGCTAAAAGCTTGTTGGGGGAGATAATCCCTCGTGGGGTATTTAAGCTCTGAACGATGCCTGACCGGCAGCTCTGTTTCCCAGGCTGTGTGCCACACCAAGACCACCAATCGCATGCAAGCAAACATAGCTAACTTAGTTTTGTGAGCGAGCAAGATGTTTATGCTGGTTGTTAGCTTGCATGCCTGATATGTGCATAATTGTAAGGGACACTTCATGTTTTATGGATAATATTTACAGTGTAGGTGAGCTCCATTCCTGACAGGCTGATCAGATTCAATTTCCGAGCTTGAACAGATTCAATAGCAGCCTCAGAGGGTGATGAATCAGGATTCTGCTCTTTCATAGACAAAGCACCTTGCAGGCAGATTAGCAGTCAGTGCATTATGTACGTGATCAACAGTGGGAGTGCTCTATTCCTGGCAGTCTAATCTGATTTAATAGCAGCCTCAGAGGCTGATGGATCGGGATGCTGCCTTGTAGGCTGTCTGCAAGGAGCTTTACCTACGAAACAGCCTACAAGGCAGAATCCAGATTTATCAGCCCGAGGCTACTATTGACTCTACTCAGCTTGAATAGAGCTCGCCCCCTCTGGATGATATGCATCATCTTATAAAGTGCTGACAGCTAGTCTGCCTGCAAGGAGCTTAACCTACAAAAACAGCCTACAAGGCAGAATCCTGATTTATCAGCCCAAGGCTACTATTAAATCTGCTCAGCTTGCCAGGAATAGAGCTCGCCCCCTCTGGATGATATGCATCAGCCTATAAAGTGCTGACAGCTAGTCTGCCTGCAAGGAGCATAATGTGAGAATCCTCATTTCTCTCAATAAAGTTAGTATTTTCTTCTTTATTTTATCTATCTGCTGCAACTGTGTGAAAACCTGATAAAAATTGTGCACGGTAAGTGTATAAATAGGTGAAATGATTTTGCTGTGATTTGAAAGTACAGGGATTTATATATTTCTAAAAACCATAACCACTAGAACCATACAGCAATGTACAATCAATTCACATTTAGAGTATTTGCAGTGGTGTAAAAAGTACTCAATTGTCATACATTTTCTACTCACCAAATGGCACCATTCTTATTTACAGATAGCCAGGGGCACACTCCAACACAATTTACAAATGAAGCATGTGTGTTTAGTGAGTCCTCCAGATCAGAGGCAGTAGGGATGACCAGGGATGTTCTCTTGGTAAGTGAGTCCACCAGATCAGAGGCAGTAGGGATGACCAGGGATGTTCTCTTGGTAAGTGAGTCCACCAGATCAGAGGCAGTAGGGATGACCAGGGATGTTCTCTTGGTAAGTGAGTCCTCCAGATCAGAGGCAGTAGGGATGACCAGGGATGTTCTCTTGGTAAGTGAGTCCACCAGATCAGAGGCAGTAGGGATGACCAGGGATGTTCTCTTGGTAAGTGAGTCCTCCAGATCAGAGGCAGTAGGGATGACCAGGGATGTTCTCTGTTTAGTGAGTCCTCCAGATCAGAGGCAGTAGGGATGACCAGGGATGTTATCTTAATAAGTTTGTGAATTAGACCATGTTCCTGTCCTACTAAGCATTCAAAATGTAACTTTTGTACTTTCAGGTGTCAGGGGAAATGTATGGAGTAAAAAGTACATTATTTTCTTTAGGAGTGCAGTGAAGTAAAACTAAAAGTTGTCAAAAGTATAAAATAGTAAAGTACTGACACATTCTAAGTATTTGTTTTGGGTATTTTTACACCACTGAGTATTTGGCTGTTTCAGCTTCCAGAGCCAATTTACTTTGAGACAAGGTCCTCTGACTATGGAGTAACATTAGGCTCCTCTAGTCCATTATTGGGCTAGGCCAGGGGTGCTCAAGTACCATTTCAGAAGGTCCAATCACTCAATCTCCTAGGTGGCAAAGGTCCAGATGGATATTGTAATTTATCGGCGTATTAACCAACCCCCCTCCCCGTAACCCACGCGACCCCAAACTGTTAACACACCCCTCTTTTGGTTAGTTTAGGCGTCTCATGAGAGTTAGATAAAGTATCGGGCAATACTGACCTCTACTGCATGACTAATATAGTTGTAGAAAGATTCCAAGAAGGACTTTAACGTGTCAGTCTCTCGGTGGAACAAAGAGGAATCGTAACATAAATAATACTTATCAACATGAATCGTTGTTCACACGCCAATGTGCAATAGACAGACTAAAACATTTCAGCCAACTGAACACTATACGATTTTACAATCTTATCAGTACCTAACAATAGTATACAAGTTCCTCTCATGTGACAGTCAAGCAAAGTCAGACTGAAAATATATTTTATTGACAAAAACATCAAATAAAAGGATTTCTATTTAACATTAAATTCCACAGCTCCTGTCATTAAAACAAACGTACATTAAAACCAGGAAAAGTTGCCAATCCATTTAGACTGATATTTAAAGACAGATTTTTACAACATTTTACAGTTTTGCAGGCCTATGTTATAGTATCATGGAAAGACCTACAGCCTGAATATTTAGTAAAAGAAACCAATCAATTATATTTAAAAATAAGAAAAAATAAAATGACTAAAAATAATAGAAAAGGTGTTGTGTGGCTGAGGGTGGCTTTGTGGCACAGAACCAATCCAGTGTGAAAGTAACTTCCCTTTACTGTCCAATCATGTCCATGTGTACTGAATGGGTCTCAAGCCAATCTCATCAAATTCACAAAAACGCATTTAAGATTATTTAAAATGTAAAATAAATGTGGTTGTGGATGAATATACTTCTACCAGATGCATTTTATTTAGTTTTTGCCCATTAAAAAAAAGACAAAAGTTGAAAACCTACAAGGGCGAGGGAGTACAGTGGTCTTCTTGAAGTCTTCCTGGTTACCATCATAGCATATTCCCATGCTGCGTGGGTACGAATGCTGGCACCTAGCCCTACTTTGTGTCTACCCTTAATTTCAAATCACTTAGTCAGCCCCCAATCTCTCATGGTAATTCAATACTGATGACTTGGTCAGCCCCCCAATCTCTCATGGTAATTCAATACTGATGACTTGGTCAGCCCCCAATCTCTCATGGTAATTCAATACTGATGACTTGGTCAGCCCCCAATCTCTCATGGTAATTCAATACTGATGACTTGGTCAGTGGTGTTTCTCTCATTTCTCTTGTCTCTTGATCGAGCTGCTGAACACAGAAATAAACCATGAGGAATGAATGGTATGGACCCAGGTAACAGATATGAAGTAGTCGTCTAGTGTTTAAGAGCGTTGGGCTCAAAACAAATCCATGAGCCAATTTGATGAAAAATATGTCGATGTGCCTTTGAGCAAGACACTTAACACTAATTGCTCCTGTAAGTCGCGCCGGATAAGAGCGTCTGCTAAATGACTCAAATATCAATAATCCGTTCAACATAGTAACTACTACACGTGGCGTAGTTAAGTTTTAGACATTAATTAAAGCAGCCTGAGATGGAGTTTCTGTGGGTACAGGGGATACCCCTGTACGCTGTGGATACCCCTGTACGCTGTGGATACCCCTGTACGCTGTGGGTACCCCTGTACGCTGTGGGTACCCCTGTACGCTGTGGGTACCCCGTACGCTGTGGGTACAGGGGTACCCCGTGCGCTGTGGGTACAGGGGATACCCCCTGTACGCTGTGGGTACAGGGGATACCCCTGTACGCTGTGGGTACAGGGGATACCCCTGTACGCTGTGGATACCCCTGTGGGTACAGGGGATACCTCTGTACGCTGTGGGTACAGGGGATACATCTGTACGCTGTGGGTACAGGGGATACATCTGTACGCTGTGGGTACAGGGGATACATCTGTACGCTGTGGGTACAGGGGATACATCTGTACGCTGTGGGTACAGGGGATACCTCTGTACGCTGTGGGTACAGGGGATACCTCTGTACGCTGTGGGTACAGGGGATACCTCTGTACGCTGTGGGTACAGGGGATACCTCTGTACGCTGTGGGTACAGGGGATACCTCTGTACGCTGTGGGTACAGGGGATACCTCTGTACGCTGTGGGTACAGGGGATACCTCTGTACGCTGTGGGTACAGGGGATACCTCTGTACGCTGTGGGTACAGGGGATACCTCTGTACACTGTACTGGTTAGGGGTTCTTACCTTTAGCCTTACAGCATTTCACCACCAGTGCAATGGTCACCAGCAGGAAGATAGAAACCACCAGTAAACTACACAGCAGAATGAGCAAAGAGATGGACCACACTGGGTCTGGAGCTAGAGAGAGAGAGAGCGATGGATGGATGGAGGAGAGAGAGAGACAGATGGATGGAGGAGACAGATGGAGCGTGAGAGATGGAGAGTGAGAGATGGAGATTGAGGAAGAGATGGAGAGGAATTGAGATCTACTGGTCATACAAACTGACACATTGTGTATACAGACACACACACCCCTTAGAAATAACATAAACACTAAAAGGTGCATTTATTTTTCACCTCTCACAGACATCCAGCTCCCATGTGATTCTCCCTGGTCTAGTTGTTTACACCGGTACCATCCTTCATCTGACTGTGTTGCTGCAGGGATGGTCATCTCTCCTGTTAGCTCAGTCTTAGTGAGGTAGCCATTGTCCATCCATTTATGAAACTCGGCACTGAGGTTTGATGGGGACTCCTGATATCTGCAGCGTAGAGTCACAGAATCTCCCTCAGTCACAGGAAGGGCAGGGCTTTCCAGGGCCACACCCTCTGTACAGCACCAATCACAGTACAGTACAGTTACAGTCTATCAGACTGAAGAAACAACTCGTCATCATATCATTGGTGGATGCTGGGTTATAATTCATCTTATTAAAGGGTTAGACTTACTAAGGGTCACTGTGATGTTGACGGCATTACTGTACTCTCCCGACTCAGACTCGCACCAGTACACGCCAGTGTCTGACCAGACATCTGTAGTTGTGAAGATGCATGTGGATCCTGTCACTGATCCCCAGTCAGTAGGACACTCCAATACTTTGGGTTCTTCCCATCGTAAGTACCTCTTCACTCTCCATCTATTAGAGTCCCCCTGCACAGCACAGCCCAGCGAGACAGACTCATTGTAAAAAAACTGAACTCTGTTGGGACTGACAGTCAGAGAGGCTGAAGGAGACTGACCTGAAACACACAGAAATACAGAGAGAGAAAGAAAGAGAGAAAGAGAGAGAGAAGAGAAAAAGAGAGAAAAAGAGAGAAAAAAGAAAGAGAGAGAGAAAGAGAGAGAGAAAGAGAGAGAGAAAGAGAGATGAGACTGAGGTCAGGGTGCAGACTGTGACACAGAGAAAGAGTGACTCACCTTCTACCCAGAGAAACTGGAGATCACTGAAGTGTGTGTAATAGACTGGGTCTCCTCTCTCAGCTCTACACACATATCTCTCTCTGTGACTCAGACCAACCAGGCTGAGAGAGTAGGAGCCTCCAGCCCCTCCGTCACTGTCCGGAAGCAGCTCTGGAAAGAAGTCCTTGTCTGGATAAGAGGGGAACCCTTCCCTGTAGGGTACAGCCTTGTACCAGGAGAACCTCCAGCCTGTGTACGAATCTCCAACCTCACAGTTCAGCGTTACTGAGTCTCCAGCATTCGCCCACCATGAAGGAGACATGGTCAGGTGAGGAGAAACCATCCCTGAAGTGGAGGGAGATTATTTGTACCTCAGTGATCTGTTGTCAGTTTTTTATTTATTATTTTAAACTTGAATAGTCACCAAACATTCATATTGAAGTCACTTTATGAAGCCATTCTCATGTTCTGACACTACATCTAATATTACCTCACCACTTCTCGCTCTCAACAACGCAGACATACACACTCACATGACACGGTTAGTGTGATGTCGTCACTGATGCTGGACCTCTGGGAGTTACTCCTCCGTACTCCCATACAGCTGTAGACACCATTATGAGACGGTTCAACAGGACCGAGACTGTATTCATTCTGACTAGAGGAGGAAACGAGGCCGTTGAGATCTCTGTACCACCGGTACTCCCAGTCAGTGACTCCGTCGTCCTGTATGTCACACCGGAGAGTGACGGTCTCTCCTTGGTATATCCCCGTCGGTGTCCGTTTAGGCTGCAGAGTTAAAACAGCTCTGGGCGGCTCTGGACAAACAGAGAAAATAAGCATCAATGAAACACAAACAGTCTCACTTTACAACACACAAACCAGTTATTATCATTAATCAAACCATAAATACTAACTGAACACATTGAGTAACTACATGTGAGCTCACAAATGCACTTAAATGTTATTTATACTCAATTGTTTAACTGATCATGTTATAGTCAGAATGTATTCTGATAAATACAATTCAATAGTATTTTAGATGTATTTTTAGTGACCAAATGTCTTTGTGTCTTCATGAGAGGGAGAAAAAACTATGTCCAGAAGTAAATAGGAAATGCTACTGGTGTGCGTCTTCATGTGGTCTACTGGTGTGCGTCTTCGTGTTGTCTAATGGTGTGCGTCTTCATGTTGTCTAATGGTGTGCGTCTTCATGTTGTCTAATGGTGTGCGTCTTCATGTTGTCTAATGGTGTGCGTCTTCATGTTGTCTAATGGTGTGCGTCTTCATGTTGTCTAATGGTGTGCGTCTTCATGTTGTCTAATGGTGTGCGTCTTCATGTTGTCTAATGGTGTGCGTCTTCATGTTGTCTAATGGTGTGCGTCTTCATGTTGTCTAATGGTGTGGAGAGAAGAATGGGACTCACCTTGGCTTTGTTCATAGCAGGTGAGAGCACTCAGCACTAAAACACACACAGAGAGAGAGAGAAAACCCATCACGTCACACCATCACATAACAACCTAACCGCAGCAATTAAAGGGGCAATCCGGGATTTGAAAAACATCAAAAATGTTTCAATTAACAACCCGGGGATGGAGAAATGTAACACCTCAAATTCATAGATAAAGCCATGGCTGCAGGGACTGACCATCAGGCTATAGCTGCAGGGACTGACCATCAGGCTATAGCTGCAGGGACTGACCATCAGGCTATAGCTGCAGGGACTGACCATCAGGCTATAGCTGCAGGGACTGACCATCAGGCTATAGCTGCAGGGACTGACCATCAGGCTATAGCTGCAGGGACTGACCATCAGGCTATAGCTGAAGGGACTGACCATCAGGCTATAGCTGCAGGGACTGACCATCAGGCTATAGCTGCAGGGACTGACCATCAGGCTATAGCTGCAGGGACTGACCATCAGGCTATAGCTGCAGGGACTGACCATCAGGCTATAGCTGCAGGGACTGACCATCAGGCTATAGCTGCAGGGACTGACCATCAGGCTATAGCTGCAGGGACTGACCATCAGGCTATAGCTGCAGGGACTGACCATCAGGCTATAGCTGCAGGGACTGACCATCCATGAGATCAAATGATCTGCTGTTTGATCTGACAATTAATCTTGATAGTTGTACAGTCGTCTCAAACAAAACACGGAAGGACCTCAGCGTTACTCTGGACCCTGATTGCTCTTTTGACAAACATATCAAGAATACTTCAAGGGCAGCTTGTTTTCCCCATCTTCGTAACATTGCAAAAATCTAACTTTTTTCCCCCAATAATTTGATTAATTGATTGTTGACATTTACCTCGTTTACAAACAAACAATGGAGTAAAACAATATTATGGGCTCTGATTGGGTATAACAGTTGAACTAAGCTCATGAGGCCATTATCAGTTATAGCCTATTCTTCAAGAATCATTAGTATGTCATTAATTTAAAATGTTCCAATCCCAGAGGACCCCTATGCACAAATGCTTACACCAATATTGATAATTCAACCCTCCCTAGCATATTTTTTTGGGTCCAAGGACAAAGTACAGCCATTGTAAGAGCCTGTCTGTCATGTAGGCTACATCTGAGTTAAGGATTGGTCTCTATATTACGTTTAACTTACTTTTGTTAAAACAAAACAAAAACAGTTGTTGACACTGCAATGGGTATTACATAGATGTAGATTTACTGGACACACACAGACAAGCAAACACACAGTACTCACAAAGAATTCCCCAGAGTGAGATGTGCTCCATGCTATCCTGCTTGACAACGTAAGTGTTGTGAAAGGTCATAGCACTCTAACAGGACTCCCAATTGCTTCCAATTACACCAGACCACGCCCCTTCCCTCCACACCTGTTCCCACTCACTAATCAACGTTCCTTTCAGTTCCCTTTATAAGCAGTATGATCCTTCCTACACGTTAGTATAGTTTTGATTGGTGAGGCCTTTGGGAAGCTACATCGTACCGGGGATGTAAGTGCCTACCATGTGCTACCCTGTAGCCATAACATATGCTACCCTGTAGCCATAACATATGCTACCCTGTAGCCATAACATATGCTACCCTGTAGCCATAGCATATGCTACCCTGTAGCCATAGCATATGCTACCCTGTAGCCATAACATATGCTACCATGTAGCCATAACATATGCTACCCTGTAGCCATAGCATATGCTACCCTGTAGCCATAGAATATGCTACCCTGTAGCCATAACATATGCTACCCTGTAGCCATAAAATATGCTACCCTGTAGCCATAACATATGCTACCCTGTAGCCATAACATATGCTACCCTGTAGCCATAACATATTCTACCCTGTAGCCATAGCATATGCTACCCTGTAGCCATAAAATATGCTACCCTGTAGCCATAGCATATGCTACCCTGTAGCCATAAAAATATGCTACCCTGTAGCCATAAAATATGCTACCCTGTAGCCATAGCATATGCTACCCTGTAGCCATAGCATATTCTACCCTGTAGCCATAACATATGCTACCCTGTAGCCATAAAATATGCTACCCTGTAGCCATAACATATGCTACCATGTAGCCATAGCATATGCTACCCTGTTGCCATAACATATGCTACCCTGTAGCCATAGCATATGCTACCCTGTAGCCATAACATATGCTACCCTGTAGCCATAACATATGCTACCCTGTAGCCATAACATATGCTATCCTGTAGCCATAGCATATGCTACCCTGTAGCCATAGCATATGCTACCCTGTAGCCATAACATATTCTACCCTGTAGCCATAAAATATGCTACCCTGTAGCCATAGCATATGCTACCCTGTAGCCATAGCATATTCTACCCTGTAGCCATAACATATGCTACCCTGTAGCCATAAAAATACCACCATGTAGCCATAACCTTTGCTACCCTGTAGCCATAGCATATGCTACCCTGTAGCCATAACATATGCTACCCTGTAGCCATAACATATATTCTACCCTGTAGCCATAACATATTCTACCCTGTAGCCATAACATATGCTACCCTGTAGCCATAAAAATGCCACCATGTAGCCATAACATATGCTACCCTGTAGCCATAGCATATGCTACCCTGTAGCCATAACATATGCTACCCTGTAGCCATAACATATGCTACCCTGTAGCCATAGCATATGCTACCCTGTAGCCATAAAATATGCTGCCCTGTAGCCATAGCATATGCTACCCTGTAGCCATAGCATATGCTACCCTGTAGCCATAGCATATGCTACCCTGTAACCATTAAATATGCTACCCTGTAGCCATAACATATGCTACCCTGTAGCCATAGCATATGCTACCCTGTAGCCATAGCATAACCTACCCTGTAGCCATAAAATATGCTACCCTGTAGCCATAAAATATGCTACCCTGTAGCCATAGCATATGCTACCCCCTAGTAGCCATAGCATATGCTACCCTGTAGCCATAACATATGCTACCCTGTAGCCATAAAAAATGCCACCATGTAGCCATAACATATGCTACCCTGTAGCCATAGCATATGCTACCCTGTAGCCATAACATATGCTACCCTGTAGCCATAACATATGCTACCCTGTAGCCATAACATATTCTACCCTGTAGCCATAACATATGCTACCCTGTAGCCATAGCATTTGCTACCCTGTAGCCATAACATATGCTACCCTGTAGCCATAAAATATGCTACCCTGTAGCCATAACATATGCTACCATGTAGCCATAGCATATGCTACCCTGTAGCCATAACATATGCTACCCTGTAGCCATAGCATATGCTACCCTGTAGCCATAAAATATGCTACCCTGTAGCCATAGCATATGCTACCCTGTAGCCATAAAAATGCTACCCTGTAGCCATAACATATGCTACCATGTAGCCATAACATATGCTACCCTGTAGCCATAGCATATGCTGCCCTGTAGCCATAACATATGCTACCCTGTAGCCATAGCATATGCTACCCTGTGCCATAACATATGCTACCCTGTAGCCATAGCATATGCTGCCCTGTAGCCATAACATATGCTACCTTGTAGCCATAACATATGCTACCCTGTAGCCATAACATATGCTACCCTGTAGCCATAACATATGCTATGCTGCCCTGTAGCCATAACATATGCTACCCTGTAGCCATAACATATGCTACCCTGTAGCCATAACATATGCCACCCTGTACCATCGCATATGCTACCCTGTAGCCATAAAATATGCTACCCTGTAGCCATAGCATATGCTACCCTGTAGCCATCGCATATGCTACCCTGTAGCCATAGCATATGCTACCCTGTAGCCATAGCATATGCTACCCTGTAGCCATAACATATGCTACCCTGTAGCCATAACATATATTCTACCCTGTAGCCATAACATATTCTACCCTGTAGCCATAACATATGCTACCCTGTAGCCATAAAAATGCCACCATGTAGCCATAACATATGCTACCCTGTAGCCATAGCATATGCTACCCTGTAACCATAGCATATGCTACCCTGTAGCCATAACATATGCTACCCTGTAGCCATAACATATGCTACCCTGTAGCCATAACATATGCTATCCTGTAGCCATAGCATATGCTACCCTGTAGCCATAGCATATGCTACCCTGTAGCCATAACATAATCTACCCTGTAGCCATAAAATATGCTACCCTGTAGCCATAGCATATGCTACCCTGTAGCCATAGCATATGCTACCCTGTAGCCATAACATATGCTACCCTGTAGCCATAAAAATGCCACCATGTAGCCATAACATATGCTACCCTGTAGCCATAGCATATGCTACCCTGTAGCCATAACATATGCTACCCTGTAGCCATAACATATGCTACCCTGTAGCCATAACATATTCTACCCTGTAGCCATAACATATGCTACCCTGTAGCCATAGCATTTGCTACCCTGTAGCCATAAAATATGCTACCCTGTAGCCATAAAATATGCTACCCTGTAGCCATAACATATGCTACCCTGTAGCCATAACATATGCTACCCTGTAGCCATAACATATGCTACCCTGTAGCCATAGCATAACCTACCCTGTAGCCATAAAATATGCTACCCTGTAGCCATAGCATAACCTACCCTGTAGCCATAAAATATGCTACCCTGTTGCCATAAAATATGCTACCCTGTAGCCATAACATATGCTACCCTGTAGCCATAACATATGCTACCCTGTAGCCATAACATATGCTACCCTGTAGCCATAGCATATGCTACCCTGTAGCCATAGCATATGCTGCCCTGTAGCCATAAAATATGCTACCCTGTCGCCATAACATATGCTACCCTGTAGCCATAACATATGCTACCCTGTAGCCATAACATATGCTACCCTGTAGCCATAACATATGCTACCCTGTAGCCATAACATATGCTACCCTGTAGACATAACATATGCCACCCTGTACCATCGCATATGCTACCCTGTAGCCATAAAATATTCTACCCTGTAGCCATAGCATATGCTACCCTGTAGCCATCGCATATGCTACCCTGTAGCCATAGCATATGCTACCCTGTAGCCATAGCATATGCTGCCCTGTAGCCATAACATATGCTACCCTGTAGCCATAGCATATGCTACCCTGTAGCCATAACATATGCTACCCTGTAGCCATAGCATATTCTACCCTGTAGCCATAAAATATGCTACCCTGTAGCCATAGCATATGCTACCCTGTAGCCATAAAAATGCCACCCTGTAGCCATAACATATGCTACCCTGTAGCCATAGCATATGCTACCCTGTAGCCATAACATATGCTACCCTGTAGCCATAACATATGCTACCCTGTAGCCATAACATATGCTACCCTGTAGCCATAGCATATGCTACCCTGTAGCCATAACATATGCTACCCTGTAGCCATAGCATATGCTACCCTGTAGCCATAACATATGCTACCCTGTAGCCATAACATATGCTACCCTGTAGCCATAACATATGCTACCCTGTAGCCATAACATATGCTACCCTGTAGCCATAGCATATGCTACCCTGTAGCCATAACATATGCTACCCTGTAGCCATAACAGATGCTACCCTGTACCATCGCATATGCTACCCTGTAGCCATAAAATATGCTACCCTGTAGCCATAGCATATGCTACCCTGTAGCCATAGCATATGCTACCCTGTAGCCATAGCATATGCTACCCTGTAACCATTAAATATGCTACCCTGTAGCCATAACATATGCTACCCTGTAGCCATAGCATATGCTACCCTGTAGCCATAGCATATCCTACCCTGTAGCCATAAAATATGCTACCCTGTAGCCATAAAATATTCTACCCTGTAGCCATAACATATGCTACCCTGTAGCCATAACATATGCTACCCTGTAGCCATAGCATATGCTACCCTGTAGCCATAGCATATGCTACCCTGTAGCCATAGCATATGCTACCCTGTAGCCATAACATATGCTACCCTGTAGCCATAAAATATGCTACCCTGTAGCCATAACATATGCTACCCTGTAGCCATAACATATGCTACCCTGTAGCCATAGCATATGCTACCCTGTAGCCATAACATATTCTACCCTGTAGCCATAGCATATGCTACCCTGTAGCCATAGCATATGCTACCCTGTAGCCATAGCATATGCTACCCTGTAGCCATAGCATATGCTACCCTGTAGCCATAACATATGCTACCCTGTAGCCATAACATATGCTACCCTGTAGCCATAGCATATGCTACCCTGTAGCCATAGCATATGCTACCCTGTAACCATAGCATATTCTACCCTGTAGCCATCGCATATGCTACCCTGTAGCCATAACATATGCTACCCTGTAGCCATAGCATATGCTACCCTGTGGCCATAACATATGCTACCCTGTAGCCATAGCATATGCTACCCTGTAGCCATAGCATATGCTACCCTGTAGCCATAACATATGCTACCCTGTAGCCATAAAATATGCTACCCTGTAGCCATAACATATGCTACCCTGTAGCCATAGCATATGCTACCCTGTAGCCATAGCATATGCTACCCTGTAGCCATAACATATGCTACCCTGTAGCCATAGCATATGCTACCCTGTAGCCATAACATATGCTACCCTGTAGCCATAGCATATGCTACCCTGTAGCCATAACATATGCTACCCTGTAGCCATAAAATATGCTACCCTGTAGCCATAACATATGCTACCCTGTAGCCATAACATATGCTACCCTGTAGCCATAGCATATGCTACCCTGTAGCCATAAAATATGCTACCCTGTAGCCATAAAATATGCTACCCTGTAGCCATAACATATGCTACCCTGTAGCCATAGCATATTCTACCCTGTAGCCATAGCATATGCTACCCTGTAGCCATAACATATGGTACCCTGTAGCCATAAAATATGCTACCCTGTAGCCATAACATATGCTACCATGTAGCCATAGCATATGCTACCCTGTAGCCATAACATATGCTACCCTGTAGCCATAGCATATGCTACCCTGTAGCCATAGCATATGCTACCCTGTAGCCATAAAATATGCTACCCTGTAGCCATAACATATTCTACCCTGTAGCCATAAAATATGCTACCCTGTAGACATAAAATATGCTACCCTGTAGCCATAGCATATGCTACCCTGTAGCCATAGCATATTCTACCCTGTAGCCATAACATATGCTACCCTGTAGCCATAAAATATGCTACCCTGTAGCCATAACATATGCTACCATGTAGCCATAGCATATGCTACCCTGTTGCCATAACATATGCTACCCTGTAGCCATAGCATATGCTACCCTGTAGCCATAACATATGCTACCCTGTAGCCATAACATATGCTACCCTGTAGCCATATAGCCATAACATATGCTACCCTGTAGCCATAACATATGCTACCCTGTAGCCATAACATATGCTACCCTGTAGCCATAGCATATGCTACCCTGTAGCCATAACATATGCTACCCTGTAGCCATAGCATATGCTACCCTGTAACCATAGCATATGCTACCCTGTAGCCATCGCATATGCTACCCTGTAGCCATAACATATGCTACCCTGTAGCCATAGCATATGCTACCCTGTAGCCATAACATATGCTATCCTGTAGCCATAGCATATGCTACCCTGTTGCCATAGCATATGCTACCCTGTAGCCATAACATATGCTACCCTGTAGCCATAAAATATGCTACCCTGTAGCCATAGCATATGCTACCCTGTAGCCATAGCATATGCTACCCTGTAGCCATAACATATGCTACCCTGTAGCCATAACAAAATGCCACCATGTAGCCATAGCATATGCTACCCTGTAGCCATAGCATATGCTACCCTGTAGCCATAACATATGCTACCCTGTAGCCATAGCATATGCTACCCTGTAGCCATAACATATGCTACCCTGTAGCCATAGCATATTCTACCCTGTAGCCATAGCATATGCTACCCTGTAGCCATAACATATGCTACCCTGTAGCCATAAAATATGCTACCCTGTAGCCATAACATATGCTACCCTGTAGCCATAACATATGCTACCCTGTAGCCATAACATATGCTACCCTGTAGCCATAGCATATGCTACCCTGTAGCCATAAAATATGCTACCCTGTAGCCATAGCATATGCTACCCTGTAGCCATAACATATGCTACCCTGTAGCCATAGCATATGCTACCCTGTAGCCATAGCATATGCTACCCTGTAGCCATAAAATATGCTACCCTGTAGCCATAAAATATGCTACCCTGTAGCCATAGCATATGCTACCCTGTAGCCATAACATATGCTACCCTGTAGCCATAGCATATGCTACCCTGTAGCCATAACATATGCTATCCTGTAGCCATAGCATATGCTACCCTGTTGCCATAGCATATGCTACCCTGTAGCCATAACATATGCTACCCTGTAGCCATAAAATATGCTACCTGTAGCCATAGCATATGCTACCCTGTAGCCATAGCATATGCTACCCTGTAGCCATAACATATGCTACCCTGTAGCCATAACAAAATGCCACCATGTAGCCATAACATATGCTACCCTGTAGCCATAGCATATGCTACCCTGTAGCCATAACATATGCTACCCTGTAGCCATAACATATGCTACCCTGTAGCCATAGCATATGCTACCCTGTAGCCATAACATATGCTACCCTGTAGCCATAACATATGCTACCCTGTAGCCATAACATATGCTACCCTGTAGCCATAACATATGCTACCCTGTAGCCATAACATATGCTACCCTGTAGCCATAGCATATGCTACCCTGTAGCCATAACATATGCTACCCTGTAGCCATAACATATGCTACCCTGTAGCCATAACATATGCTACCCTGTAGCCATAACATATGCTACCCTGTAGCCATAGCATATGCTACCCTGTAGCCATAACATATGCTACCCTGTAGCCATAGCATATGCTACCCTGTAGCCATAACATATGCTACCCTGTAGCCATAGCATATTCTACCCTGTAGCCATAGCATATGCTACCCTGTAGCCATAGCATATGCTACCCTGTAGCCATAGCATATGCTACCCTGTAGCCATAACATATGCTACCCTGTAGCCATAGCATATGCTACCCTGTAGCCATAACATATGCTACCCTGTAGCCATAGCATATGCTACCCTGTAGCCATAGCATATGCTACCCTGTAGCCATAACATATGCTACCCTGTAGCCATAGCATATGCTGCCCTGTAGCCATAGCATATGCTACCCTGTAGCCATAACATATTCTACCCTGTAGCCATAGCAAATGCTACCCTGTAGCCATAGCATATGCTACCCTGTAGCCATAACATATTCTACCCTGTAGCCATAGCATATGCTACCCTGTAGCCATAGCATATGCTACCCTGTAGCCATAGCATATGCTACCCTGTAGCCATAACATATGCTACCCTGTAGCCATAGCATATGCTACCCTGTAGCCATAACATATGCTACCCTGTAGCCATAGCATATGCTACCCTGTAACCATAGCATATTCTACCCTGTAGCCATCGCATATGCTACCCTGTAGCCATAGCATATGCTACCCTGTAGCCATAGCATATGCTACCCTGTAGCCATAGCATATGCTACCCTGTAGCCATAGCATATGCTACCCTGTAGCCATAACATATGCTACCCTGTAGCCATAACATATGCTACCCTGTAGCCATAACATATGCTACCCTGTAGCCATAGCATATGCTACCCTGTAGCCATAGCATATGCTACCCTGTAGCCATAACATATGCTACCCTGTAGCCATAACATATGCTACCCTGTAGCCATAACATATGCTACCCTGTAGCCATAGCATATGCTACCCTGTAGCCATAACATATGCTACCCTGTAGCCATAGCATATGCTACCCTGTAGCCATAGCATATGCTACCCTGTAGCCATAACATATGCTACCCTGTAGCCATAACATATGCTACCCTGTAGCCATAGCATATGCTACCCTGTAGCCATAACATATGCTACCCTGTAGCCATAGCATATGCTACCCTGTAGCCATAACATATGCTACCCTGTAGCCATAGCATATGCTACCCTGTAGCCATAACATATGCTACCCTGTAGCCATAGCATATGCTACCCTGTAGCCATAACATATGCTACCCTGTAGCCATAGCATATGCTACCCTGTAGCCATAAAATATGCTACCCTGTAGCCATAGCATATGCTACCCTGTAGCCATAAAAATGCCACCCTGTAGCCATAACATATGCTACCCTGTAGCCATAGCATATGCTACCCTGTAGCCATAACATATGCTACCCTGTAGCCATAACATATGCTACCCTGTAGCCATAACATATGCTACCCTGTAGCCATAGCATATGCTACCCTGTAGCCATAACATATGCTACCCTGTAGCCATAGCATATGCTACCCTGTAGCCATAACATATGCTACCCTGTAGCCATAACATATGCTACCCTGTAGCCATAACATATGCTACCCTGTAGCCATAGCATATGCTACCCTGTAGCCATAGCATATGCTACCCTGTAGCCATAACATATGCTACCCTGTACCATCGCATATGCTACCCTGTAGCCATAAAATATGCTACCCTGTAGCCATAGCATATGCTACCCTGTAGCCATAGCATATGCTACCCTGTAGCCATAACATATGCTACCCTGTAGCCATAGCATAATCTGCCCTGTAGCCATCGCATATGCTACCCTGTAGCCATAACATATGCTACCCTGTAGCCATAGCATATTCTACCCTGTAGCCATAACATATGCTACCCTGTAGCCATAGCATATGCTACCCTGTCGCCATAACATATGCTACCCTGTAGGTATAGCATATGCTACCCTGTAGCCATAGCATATGCTACCCTGTAGCCATAACATATGCTACCCTGTAGCCATAGCATATGCTGCCCTGTAGCCATAGCATATGCTACCCTGTAGCCATAACATATTCTACCCTGTAGCCATAGCATATGCTACCCTGTAGCCATAGCATATGCTACCCTGTAGCCATAACATATTCTACCCTGTAGCCATAGCATATGCTACCCTGTAGCCATAGCATATGCTACCCTGTAGCCATAGCATATGCTACCCTGTAGCCATAACATATGCTACCCTGTAGCCATAGCATATTCTACCCTGTAGCCATAACATATGCTACCCTGTAGCCATAGCATATGCTACCCTGTAACCATAGCATATTCTACCCTGTAGCCATCGCATATGCTACCCTGAAGCCATAACATATGCTACCCTGTAGCCATAGCATATGCTACCCTGTGGCCATAACATATGCTACCCTGTAGCCATAGCATATGCTACCCTGTAGCCATAGCATATGCTACCCTGTAGCCATAGCATATGCTACCCTGTAGCCATAACATATGCTACCCTGTAGCCATAACATATGCTACCCTGTAGCCATAACATATGCTACCCTGTAGCCATAGCATATGCTACCCTGTAGCCATAACATATGCTACCCTGTAGCCATAACATATGCTACCCTGTAGCCATAGCATATGCTACCCTGTAGCCATAACATATGCTACCCTGTAGCCATAACATATTCTACCCTGTAGCCATAGCATATGCTACCCTGTAGCCATAACATATGCTACCCTGTAGCCATAACATATGCTACCCTGTAGCCATAGCATATGCTACCCTGTAGCCATAGCATATTCTACCCTGTAGCCATAACATATGCTACCCTGTAGCCATAGCATATGCTACCCTGTAGCCATAACATATTCTACCCTGTAGCCATAGCATATGCTACCCTGTAGCCATAACATATGCTACCCTGTAGCCATAGCATATGCTACCCTGTAGCCATTTACATTTTACATTTAAGTCATTTAGCAGACGCTCTTATCCAGAGCGACTTACAAATTGGTGCATACACCTTATGACAACCAGTGGAACAGCCACTTGCATCTAAATCTTGTTGGGGGGAGAAGGATTACCTACCCTTACTTACCCTATCCTAGGTATTCCTTGAAGAGGTGGGGTTTCAGGTGTCTCCGGAAGGTGGTGATTGACTCCGCTGTCCTGGCGTCGTGAGGGAGTTTTGTTCCACCATTGGGGGCCAGAGCAGCGAACAGTTTTGACTGGGCTGAGCGGGAACTGTACTTCCTCAGTGGTAGGGAGGCGAGCAGGCCAGAGGTGGATGAACGCAGTGCCCTTGTTTGGGTGTAGGGCCTGATCAGAGCCTGGAGGTACTGAGGTGCCGTTCCCCTCACAGCTCCGTGGCGAGCACCATGGTCTTGTAGCGGATGCGAGTTTCAACTGGAAGCCAGTGGAGAGAGCGGAGGAGCGGGGTGACGTGAGAGAACTTGGGAAGGTTGAACACCAGACGGGCTGCGGCGTTCTGGATGAGTTGTAGGGGTTTAATGGCACAGGCAGGGAGCCCAGCCAACAGCGAGTTGCAGTAATCAAGACGGGAGATGACAAGTGCCTGGATTAGGACCTGCGCCGCTTCCTGTGTGAGGCAGGGTCGTACTCTGCGGATGTTGTAGAGCATGAACCTACAGGAACAGGACACCGCCTTGATGTTAGTTGAGAACGTCAGGGTGTTGTCCAGGATCACGCCAAGGTTCTTAGCGCTCTGGGAGGAGGACACAATGGAGTTGTCAACCGTGATGGCGAGATCATGGAACGGGCAGTCCTTCCCCGGGAGGAAGAGGAGCTCCATCTTGCTGAGGTTCAGCTTGAGGTGGTGATCCGTCATCCACACTGATATGTCTGCCAGACATGCAGAGATGCGATTCGCCACCTGGTCATCAGAAGGGGAAAGGAGAAGATTAATTGTGTGTCGTCTGCATAGCAATGATAGGAGCCATAGCATATGCTACCCTGTAGCCATAGCATATGCTACCCTGTAGCCATAACATATGCTACCCTGTAGCCATAACATATGCTACCCTGTAGCCATAGCATATGCTGCCCTGTAGCCATAACATATGCTACCCTGTAGCCATAGCATATGCTACCCTGGTCCTCCGTTGGCCCCTTTTTATGTTTTGCTCTCCTTAATTTGTAGTTACTCACCTGGCACTACTTTCATGTCTGTAACTTTTAAATGTTCCTAATGTTTCCCTTCCAGACCACCACATCCTTGCGGTGTTGGCAAATAGTTTACCAAGATTACCAATTATTTCACACTGGAAGAAGTTAAACTGACTTAGTTACTTTGAAAAAGTAGTTCTCTACATCCAAATTACTTTGTGTTTGGGGGAGGGGGGGGGTAAATCTGAAGTGTCATAAATCACAAATTGTGAGAACAGATTATTTTAGGGTGACATGTTAATGTCTACTAAACATGTTTAATGTGAGAATTGGGCCGGTCTGATTGGGCCACTGCTTTTGTTGAAAGGTGTCCTAGTAGTTGGCTACATGGCAAAGTAATCAACTACTGGGGAAACCGTTCCTTGATTATGATTACAGTTCAACTGAAAATCACTGACATTTTAAGGTATTAGTTGCATTCCACTACTTCCAAACACTGTATCCTTGTTACCCTAACGTTCCTATTTGCCTTAATGCATTTTAACTTCAACTCTAACCTCCATCACGCCATTCCTAAACTTCCCCATATGTCAACGGTCTTGAATGGGTGCAGATTGATAGTCTAGTTACCTTTTGATTCTAACGGTAGAACCTGGTTTGTGATGGAACAAACCTGTGTTTAGAAAGTCTAGTTACCTTTTGATTCTAACGGTAGAACCTGGTTTGTGATGGAACAAACCTGTGTTTAGAAAGTCTAGTTACCTTTTGATTCTAACGGTAGAACCTGGTTTGTGATAGACTGCACCCATAGACTTTCTTTTTTTGTTCTATGATGCACACTTCTTTTTTAAACATGGCAGAGGTTTGAATTGAGACTCTTGAAATAGAATTGGGTCAAAAGTTGTAATGTGGTGGCCATTGTTCGTCAGATAAATGTGTTTCTAAGATGTAACTTGTCTGCTGATTTGAAGCAAACTGTCCCTGTGTTTTATGATTCAGCTTAGCAAAACTGTCCGTCCCTGTAAGTTCATATAGCTATTCAACCTGACATTTCTATGACGCAAATGTTAAATAACTTGTGTGTTTGACAGCTAGCTCTATTTTTATTAATTCTAAATGTGTATATGGGAGGTTGCTAAATGCTTGGCTCACTTGAACTTGTTTAGCATGTTTCTGCTAGCTTGCTACATTTCTTGGCTCACTTGAACTTGTTTAGCATGTTTCTGCTAGCTTGCTACATTTCTTGGCTCACTTGAACTTGTTTAGCATGTTTCTGCTAGCTTGCTAAATGCTTGGCTCACTTTAACTTGTTTAGCATGTTTCTGCTAGCTTGCTACATTTCTTGGCTCACTTGAACTTGTTTAGCATGTTTCTGCTAGCTTGCTACATTTGCTTTACTTGCTTCAAATCAGGAGACCAGTTTTATCTTAAGTGTCACATTTGTCTCTGACTATTGTAACAACGATTTATTAAACTTTTTTTTTTTTTACAACTTGTAACTCAATGTTTATTTACAGGATTCTCAGTTTAAACTTTGCCTGTTGACATGTTAGGAACTAATTGGGTGTTCTGCCCTACAACAAAAGCTTACACAACCTGCATTGATGTTTGCTATTGCAGGAAATGATTACTAAAACCAACGTCTTCAGCATCTTTATTTTACTGTGCTATAACAATCATTACATTTTCTCTAGATTATGACCTTTGTTTTCCCATTAGTCCTCTGGCTCTGACTTGTAAAACATTGTTCAGAGGCCATTAGTTGCAATCAGCAGTTGAAACCGTGTCCTCCACACCTGATTCGGTAAAAAGCTGAGGGATGTGGCTGGCGAAAGGAACCACTTATTCATGCGGAGGGTAGGGTGGATCATGATGTATAAATGATCATTTTAACTGTTGGTGTACGTGTTTTACTTTTGATTATATTTTGGGTTCTGCCAGGGTATGATAGTTGTACTAAGACCATAAGTCATTCTTCAAGAATCAGTGGATGCATAAGTAAAATGGATGTTGTGACTGATGGCCCCTTTAAAATGTGATTGGCTCAAAGTGTAGCCTAGATGGAAAAACTGGGACGAGTCCTGATTTATTAGGATCCTCCATTAGCCAATGACAGCTAGTCTTACTGGGGTCCGACACATGAAAGAGATTACATAAGACTTTAACATCTACATAAAAAAACATGTCTCTGTTACATGTCAGTACATACAAGTCACAGGGGAGAGGTTGTTTACAAAAACATGTCTCTGTTACATGTCAGTACATACAAGTCACGGGGGAGAGGTTGTTTACAAAAACATGTCTCTGTTACATGTCAGTACATACAAGTCACGGGGGAGAGGTTGTTTACAAAAAAACAGGTTTGCTGTTCACTTGCACTAACCCAGGACTGAAGTCTAATTGCTCAATTAAGTTCTGGTTCCATATGTTTTGAGAAGATCTGCTAGACACGAACAACCCCGAGGAGCCTCTCCCTCTCTTGGCAAGTCTATGGGCAGAATGCCCCCTCAGATTTCTTTTGTTGCTGCTCGCACAACACACTGCTATATTGGTCTGCTAATACAGGACTAGTAAAGGTCTGTTAATACAGGACTAGTAAAGGTCTGTTAATACAGGACTAGTAATACAGGACTAGTAAAGGCCTGTTAATACAGGACTAGTAAAGGTCTGTTAATACAGGACTAGTAAAGGTCTGTTAATACAGGACTAGTAAAGATTTGTTAATACAGGACTAGTAAAGGTCTGTTAATACAGGACTAGTACATTTACATTTACATTTAAGTCATTTAGCAGACGCTCTTATCCAGAGCGTCACTTACAAATTGGTGCATTCACCTTATGACATCCAGTGGAACAGCCACTTTACAATAGTGCATCTAAATCTTTTAAGGGGGGTGAGAAGGATTACTTATCCTATCCTAGGTATTCCTTAAAGAGGTGGGGTTTCAGGTGTCTCCGGAATGTCAGGTGGTGATTGACTCCGCTGTCCTGGCGTCGTGAGGGAGTTTGTTCCACCATTGGGGAGCCAGAGCAGCGAACAGTTTTGACTGGGCTGAGTTACGGGAACTGTAAAAACATGTCTCTCAGTGGTAGGGAGGCGAGCAGGCCAGAGGTGGATGACCGCAGTGCCCTTGTTTGGGTGTAGGGCCTGATCAGAGCCTGGAGGTACTGAGGTGCCGTTCCCCCTGACAGCTCCGTAGGGCAAGCACCATGGTCTTGTAGCGGATGCGAGCTTCAACTGGAAGCCAGTGGAGAGAGCGGAGGAGCGGGGTGACGTCTCTGAGAGAACTTGGGAAGGTTGAACACCAGACGGGCTGCGGCGTTCTGGATGAGTTGTAGGGGTTTAATGGCACAGGCAGGGAGCCCAGCCAACAGCGAGTTGCAGTAATCCAGACGGGAGATGACAGGTCTGTTAATACAGGACTAGTAAAGGTCTGATAATACAGGACTAGTAAAGGTTTGTTAATACAGGACTAGTAAAGGTCTGTTAATACAGGACTAGTAAAGGTCTGTTAATACAGGACTAGTAAAGGTTTGTTAATACAGGACTAGTAACGGTCCTGTTAATACAGGACTAGTAAAGGCCTGCTAATACAGGACTAGTAAAGGCCTGCTAATACAGGACTAGTAAAGGCCTGCTAATACAGGACTAGTAAAGGCCTGCTAATACAGGACTAGTAAAGGCCTGCTAATACAGGACTAGTAAAGGCCTGTTAATACAGGACTAGTAATACAGGGCTAGTAAGGTCTGTTCATACAGGACTAGTAAAGGCCTGCTAATACAGGACTAGTAAATGCCTGCTAATACAGGACTAGTAAAGGTATGTTAATACAGGACTGGTAAAGGTCTGTTAATACAGGACTAGTAAAGGCCTGCTAATACAGGACTAGTAAAGGCCTGCTAATACAGGACTAGTAAAGGCCTGCTAATACAGGACTAGTAATACAGGGCTAGTAAGGTCTGTTCATACAGGACTAGTAAAGGCCTGCTAATACAGGACTAGTATAGGCCTGCTAATACAGGACTAGTAAAGGTCTGCTAATACAGGACTAGTAAAGGTCTGTTAATACAGGACTAGTAAAGGCCTGCTAATACAGGACTAGTAAAGGCCTGCTAATACAGGACTAGTAAAGGCCTGCTAATACAGGACTAGTAAAGGCCTGCTAATACAGGACTAGTAAAGGCCTGCTAATACAGGACTAGTAAAGGCCTGCTAATACAGGACTAGTAAAGGCCTGCTAATACAGGACTAGTAAAGGCCTGCTAATACAGGACTAGTAATACAGGGCTAGTAAGGTCTGTTCATACAGGACTAGTAAAGGCCTGCTAATACAGGACTAGTAAAGGCCTGCTAATACAGGACTAGTAAAGGCCTGTTAATACAGGACTAGTAATACAGGGCTAGTAAGGTCTGTTCATACAGGACTAGTAAAGGCCTGCTAATACAGGACTAGTAAAGGCCTGCTAATACAGGACTAGTAAAGGCCTGCTAATACAGGACTAGTAAAGGCCTGCTAATACAGGACTAGTAATACAGGGCTAGTAAGGTCTGTTAATACAGGACTAGTAAAGGTCAGTTAATACAGGACTAGTAAAGGCCTGTTAATACAGGACTAGTAAAGGCCTGTTAATACAGGACTAGTAAAGGCCTGTTAATACAGGACTAGTAAGGTCTGTTCATACAGGACTAGTAAAGGCCTGCTAATACAGGACTGGTAAAGGCCTGCTAATACAGGACTAGTAAAGGTCTGTTAATACAGGACTAGTAAAGGCCTGCTAATACAGGACTAGTAAAGGCCTGCTAATACAGGACTAGTAAAGGCCTGCTAATACAGGACTGGTAAAGGCCTGCTAATACAGGACTAGTAAAGGTCTGCTAATACAGGACTAGTAAAGGCCTGCTAATACAGGACTAGTAATACAGGGCTAGTAAGGTCTGTTCATACAGGACTAGTAAAGGCCTGCTAATACAGGACTAGTAAAGGCCTGCTAATACAGGACTAGTAAAGGTCTGTTAATACAGGACTAGTAAAGGCCTGCTAATACAGGACTAGTAAAGGTCTGTTAATACAGGACTAGTAAAGGCCTGCTAATACAGGACTAGTAAAGGTCTGTTAATACAGGACTAGTAAAGGCCTGCTAATACAGGACTAGTAATACAGGACTAGTAAAGGCATGTTAATACAGGACTAGTAAAGGCCTGTTAATACAGGACTAGTAAAGGCCTGCTAATACAGGACTAGTAAAGGCCTGTTAATACAGGACTAGTAAAGGCCTGCTAATACAGGACTAGTAATACAGGGCTAGTAAGGTCTGTTCATACAGGACTAGTAAAGGCCTGCTAATACAGGACTGGTAAAGGCCTGCTAATACAGGACTAGTAAAGGTCTGTTAATACAGGACTAGTAAAGGCCTGCTAATACAGGACTAGTAAAGGCCTGCTAATACAGGACTAGTAAAGGCCTGCTAATACAGGACTGGTAAAGGCCTGCTAATACAGGACTGGTAAAGGTCTGTTAATACAGGACTAGTAAAGGTCTGTTAATACAGGACTAGTAAAGGCCTGCTAATACAGGACTAGTAAAGGTCTGTTAATACAGGACTAGTAAAGGTCTGTTAATACAGGACTAGTAAAGGCCTGTTAATACAGGACTAGTAAAGGCCTGTTAATACAGGACTAGTAAAGGTCTGTTAATACAGGACTAGTAAAGGCCTGTTAATACAGGACTAGTAAAGGTCTGTTAATACAGGACTAGTAAAGGCCTGTTAATACAGGACTAGTAAAGGCCTGTTAATACAGGACTAGTAAAGGCCTGTTAATACAGGACTAGTAAAGGCCTGTTAATACAGGACTAGTAAAGGCCTGTTAATACAGGACTAGTAAAGGCCTGTTAATACAGGACTAGTAAAGGTCTGTTAATACAGGACTAGTAAAGGTCTGTTAATACAGGACTAGTAAAGGCCTGTTAATACAGGACTAGTAATACAGGACTAGTAAAGGCCTGTTAATACAGGACTAGTAAAGGTCTGTTAATACAGGACTAGTAAAGGCCTGCTAATACAGGACTAGTAAAGGTCTGTTAATACAGGACTAGTAAAGGCCTGCTAATACAGGACTAGTAAAGGTCTGTTAATACAGGACTAGTAATACAGGACTAGTAAAGGCCTGCTAATACAGGACTAGTAAAGGTCTGTTAATACAGGACTAGTAAAGGTCTGTTAATACAGGACTAGTAAAGGTCTGCTAATACAGGACTAGTAAAGGCCTGTTAATACAGGACTGATTTGTAAGTCGCTCTAGATAAGAGCGTCTGCTAAATGACTTAAATGTAAATGTAAATGTAAAGGTCTGTTAATACAGGACTAGTAAAGGTCTGTTAATACAGGACTAGTAAAGGTCTGTTAATACAGGACTAGTAAAGGTCTGTTAATACAGGACTAGTAAAGGTCTGCTAATACAGGACTAGTAAAGGTCTGTTAATACAGGACTAGTAAAGGTCTGTTAATACAGGACTAGTAAAGGTCTGTTAATACAGGACTAGTAAAGGTTTGTTAATACAGGACTAGTAAAGGTCTGTTAATACAGGACTAGTAAAGGTTTGTTAATACAGGACTAGTAAAGGTCTGTTAATACAGGACTAGTAATACAGGACTAGTAAAGGTCTGTTAATATAGGACTAGTAAAGGTCTGTTAATACAGGACTAGTAAAGGCCTGTTAAAACAGGACTAGTAATACAGGACTAGTAAAGGTCTGTTAATACAGGACTAGTAAAGGCCTGTTAATACAGGACTAATAAAGGTCTGTTAATACAGGACTAGTAAAGGTCTGATAATACAGGACTAGTAAAGGTCTGTTAATACAGGACTAGTAAAGGCCTGCTAATACAGGACTAGTAAAGGCCTGTTAATACAGGACTAGTAAAGGCCTGTTAATACAGGACTAGTAAAGGCCTGCTAATACAGGACTAGTAAAGGTCTGTTAATATGGTGGAACAATGGTGGAACAAACTCCCTCACGACGCCAGGACAGCGGAGTCAATCACCACCTTCCGGAGACACCTGAAACCCTACCTCTTCAAGGAATACCTAGGATAGGGTAAGTAATACAGGTAGTAAAGGCCTTCTCCCCCAACAAGATTTAGATGCAAGTGGCTGTTCCACTGGTTGTCATAAGGTGTATGCACCAATTTGTAAGTCGCTCTGGATAAGAGCGTCTGCTAAATGACTTAAATGTAATGTAATGTAATACAGGACTAGTAAAGGCATGTTAATACAGGACTAGTAATACAGGACTAGTAAAGGCCTGTTAATACAGGACTAGTAAAGGCCTGTTAAAATACAGGACTAGTAAAGGTCTGTTAATACAGGACTAGTAAAGGTCTGTTAATACAGGACTAGTAATACAGGACTAGTAAAGGCCTGTTAATACAGGACTAGTAAAGGTCTGTTAATACAGGACTAGTAAAGGTCTGTTAATACAGGACTAGTAAAGGTATGTTAATACAGGACTAGTAAAGGTCCAGTGCACTACTTTAGCAAAAAAAAAATTATACACTGAAGAAAAATATTAACCTTACATTTTTACTGAGTTACCATTCATTTAAGGAAATCAGGCAATTGAAATAAATTCATTAGGCCCTAATCTATGGATTTCACATGACTGGGCAGGGTTGCAGTCATGGTTGGTAATAGGCTGGCATGGTTACACGTGGTCTGCGGTTGAGGCCAGTTGGAAGTACTGCCAAATTCTATAAAACAATGTTGGAGGCGGCTTATGGTAGAGTAATGAACATTCAATTCACCGGTGGACATTCCTCCAGTCAGCATGCCAATTGCACGCTCCCTCAAAACTTGGTGTTGTGTGACAAAACTGCACATTTTAGTTGCCTTTCATTATATTGACAGGTGTGTGCCTTTCCAAAGCCATGTCCAATCAATTGAATTTACCACAGGTGGACTCCAAGTTGTAGAAACATTTCAAGGATGTTAAATGGAAACAGGATGCACCTGAGCTCAATTTGAGTCTCATAGCAAAGAGTGAATACTTATGTGTATAAAGGTCTTTGTTTTATTTTTAATACATTTGCAACAATGTCTAAACTTGTTTTTGCTTTGTCATTGTGTAACAAAAACAATCTAATGAATGTAATCTATTTTAGAATAAGGCTAACGTAACAAAATGTCAAGAGGTCTGAACTTTCAGAAGGCACCGAGATATATATATCATTTTTTCATTCTGATTTTACAGGGGGTGTGGTAGCACCCTTACTTCCTGTGGGTATGATTGCTGATGCTATGTATTGGCCATTGAGAGACTGAAGTCATGGTTGGCCATATACAGCCCCAGAGTATGAGTTATAATACCCATAAAACCTAGCAGGGAAATGGTTCCAATCGTTTTTCCGCCATAGATTTTTCCCATGGTGGATTTTTATAAACACTTAAAATAAGGGCTGTGTTTTGTGCAGGCTTACCCTGGCGTGATGTTTTGATAACTGTGTAAATCTCTCTGACCGACCGCTAGGTTTTATGGGTATTATAACTCATACTGTGGTACTCTATTGGCTCTCCAAGAGCAGTCCTCCATAGGAATACATGGAATTCTACAGTGTTTCAAGGACAATTGCATGTATTTAAGTATGTTTTGTTTTAATGGGGACAGTAACATTCATCTCAAAAGTACACTTAATTTTGTTTTACACATAATATACATGTAAAAGTACGCATTAAGGTGTCTGTAATAGAATAAACATGGCTAAAACTAATGTCGACATTAATATAAATGCAATATTTTGGTGGGGGAGTGACAAGATGGAGGCATGGTGGCTTCAACATAGTGTCCCATATGTCATCCTGTGTGCAGAAAATCATTGATTGCCACCTTTAGCCTACTTTCCTGCCACCCGACACCCAAGTCAAGAAAGTAACTTAAAGTTAAATGAATAATAGGCGCTGGTAACACACCTTTAAGCTCCCGAGTGGCGCAGTGGTCTAAGCCCCTGCATCTCAGAGTAGGTATCATCATATCTACCTGTATGTGAGGTGTAGCTGGGTCACGTCAGAGTAGGTATCATAAAGATTCTCCAGGGACGTCTACCCCAATACAGACCCTCAGGTTCCCCTCTGACTGCCCTGGAAAGGGTTGTGTTGTCCCAATCAAATCAAATCAAATGTATTTATATAGCCCTTCGTACATCAGCTGATATCTCAAAGTTTTGTACAGAAACCCAGCCTAAAACCCCAAACAGCAAGCAATGCAGGTGTAGAAGCACGGTGGCTAGGAAAAACTCCCTAGAAAGGCCAAAACCTAGGAAGAAACCTAGAGAGGAACCAGGCTAGATGCTGCCCTGGAAAGGGTTGTGTTGTCCCAATGCTGCCCTGGAAAGGGTTGTGTTGTCCCAATGCTGCCATGGAAAGGGTTGTGTTGTCCCAATGCTGCCTTGGAAAGGGTTGTGTTGTCCCAATGCTGCCCTGGAAAGGGTTGTGTTGTCCCAATGCTGCCCTGGAAAGGGTTGTGTTGTCCCAATGCTGCCCTGGAAAGGGTTGTGTTGTCCCAATGCTGCCCTGGAAAGGGTTGTGTTGTCCCAATGCTGCCCTGGAAAGGGTTGTGTTGTCCCAATGCTGCCATGGAAAGGCTTGTGTTGTCCCAATGCTGCCCTGGAATTGTGTTGTCCCAATGCTGCCCTGGAAAGGCTTGTGTTGTCCCAATGCTGCCCTGGAAAGGGTTGTGTTGTCCCAATGCTGCCCTGGAAAGGGTTGTGTTGTCCCAATGCTGCCATGGAAAGGCTTGTGTTGTCCCAATGCTCCCTGGAAAAATTGTGTTGTCCCAATGCCCTGGAAAGGGTTGTGTTGTCCCAATGCTGCCATGGAAAGGCTTGTGTTGTCCCAATGCTGCCCTGGAAAGGGTTGTGTTGTCCCAATGCTGCCCTGGAAAGGGTTGTGTTGTCCCAATGCTGCCATGGAAAGGCTTGTGTTGTCCCAATGCTGCCCTGGAAAGGCTTGTGTTGTCCCAATGCTGCCCTGGAAAGGGTTGTGTTGTCCCAATGCTGCCATGGAAAGGCTTGTGTTGTCCCAATGCTGCCCTGGAAAGGCTTGTGTTGTCCCAATGCTGCCCTGGAAAGGGTTGTGTTGTCCCAATGCTGCCCTGGAAAGGGTTGTGTTGTCCCAATGCTGCCCTGGAAAGGGTTGTGTTGTCCCAATGCTGCCCTGGAAAGGGTTGTGTTGTCCCAATGCTGCCCTGGAAAGGGTTGTGTTGTCCCAATGTTGCCCTGGAAAGGGTTGTGTTGTCCCAATGCTGCCCTGGAAAGGGTTGTGTTGTCCCAATGCTGCCCTGGAAAGGGTTGTGTTGTCCCAATGCTGCCCTGGAAAGGGTTGTGTTGTCCCAATGCTGCCCTGGAAAGGGTTGTGTTGTCCCAATGCTGCCCTGGAAAGGGTTGTGTTGTCCCAATGCTGCCCTGGAAAGGGTTGTGTTGTCCCAATGCTGCCCTGGAAAGGGTTGTGTTGTCCCAATGCTGCCCTGGAAAGGGTTGTGTTGTCCCAATGCTGCCCTGGAAAGGGTTGTGTTGTCCCAATGCTGCCCTGGAAAGGGTTGTGTTGTCCCAATGTTGCCCTGGAAAGGGTTGTGTTGTCCCAATGCTGCCCTGGAAAGGGTTGTGTTGTCCCAATGCTGCCCTGGAAAGGGTTGTGTTGTCCCAATGCTGCCCTGGAAAGGGTTGTGTTGTCCCAATGCTGCCCTGGCCATTTCTTTCGCCAGCCTCAGAGCCTGGCCATAGTCCAGTGTGCAGTTGAAGGCCATTTCCCAGAATTCCTCAGTGAGCGTATCATCATAGGGGTTGTGTTTAGCAGGTGACGCTGGAGGCCGAATCCCAGAGTACCACCCAGCACTGAACTCACCTGGACACAGAAAACCCCACATCATCACACTAACAACACCCAACAAATCAGGGAACACTGCTTTGAATATAAAACGGTCATTCTGCTGACTAATTCTATGGTACCTGTGACCCCAGGTTGAACCCTAACCCCTAGTTGACCCCTCACCCCAAGCTGGTTGAGTGCGGAGGTGACCCATGCCTCGCTGGCGATCCAGGTGCGGTTGGTGACATTGTGTTGGACCAGCTCCTGGATCACAGGGCGCAGGTCCACTTCAGAGGAGAACATCACAATGACTCCACAGTACACTGGATGTCCTCTGGAGAGCTCACCTGCACAGGAGGTTCCAACACTTTATTAACCTGTTTATGGTACAAGCAAACTGATGGAGAGAAATAGAGGAAAAGAGAGAGAGAGAAGAGAAGCAGACAGAGAAAGACAGAAAGAGAGACAGAAAGAGAGAGACAGAAAGAGAGAGACATACTGTGGAGAGACAGAAAGAGAGAGACATACTGTGGAGAGACAGAGACATTGAGAGGCGTGTTGTAATGGAAACCGGTCACCTTGGGCAGGGTCTCAGAGAAGGAGATGCAGACCTCAGCCTCCACCACCTGTTCCTTGAAGGCCTTGATACCATACTTCCCATAGTCATCATCCGCGGCGGTGGTTCCCACCCAGGTCCAGCTGAAGTGCAGCATCAGGTAGGTCATTGACTGGTAGACGGCGTTAGGAATTGGTATCAAAGGGTGGGGAACTGAAACTTACTTTCCAACACAGAGCAGGACAACGAGGAACTCACCTAGAGACAAGGACAGAGGGAAGAGAGCAAAGGAGAGGGGGAAGAGAGCAGAGGAGAGGGGGAAGAGAGCAGAGGAGAGGGGGAAGAGAGCAGAGGAGAGGGAGAGCAGAGGAGAGAGAGGGAGGGGAGAGAGAGAGAGAGGAGAGAGAGAGACAGAAGAGAGGGGGAAGAGAGCAGAGGAGAGGGGGAGGAGAGAGCAGAGCAGAGAAGAGAGCAGAGGAGAGAAGAGGAGAGGGGGAGGAGAGAGAGAGGAGAGAGAGGACAGAAGAGAGAGAAGAGAGAGAGGAGAGAAGAGGAGAGGGGGAGGAGAGATAGCAGAAGAGGAGAGAGAGGAGAGAGAGCAGAAGAGGAGAGAGAGCAGAAGAGAGAGAAGAGAGAGAGGAGAGAAGAGGAGAGGGGGAGGAGAGATAGCAGAAGAGGAGAGAGAGGAGAGAGAGCAGAAGAGGAGAGAGAGGAGAGAGAGCAGAAGAGAGCAGAGGAGAGGGGAAGGAGAGAGCAGAGAAGAGAGCAGAGGAGAGGGGGAGGAGAGAGAGGAGAGAGGACAGAAGAGGGGGAGGAGAGAGAGGAGAGAGGACAGAAGAGAGAGAAGAGAGAGAGAAGAGGAGAGGGGGAGGAGAGATAGCAGAAGAGGACAGGGGGAGGAGAGAGCAGAGAAGAGGAGAGAGGAAAAAGCCCACTAGATTAGGCCACACTGCACCTAGGTAGGTAGATATAGGAGCTGTAGTGAAGACGATAGTACATGTATTAATGAGGATATGTAGATGGACAGAGATACCTGGTGGAAATAGTAGAGTCCCCATATGCGGAGGCTGGACAGGTCTAACCCCCCCAACCCCCACCAGAGCGGCCACAGCGTTAGTTGGGCACGGCCTTGTCCTGCCCTGTCAGGTAGGTGAGGGTGCCCTCCACAGCCTTGGAGATGGTGACGCAGGAGTCATAGATGACATAGCCCAGGTCTGTATCAGGAAGAAGGTCTGTCTGCTTGTTGATCTCATCAATGGCGAAGAGCATCGTCAGAGTCTGGCGGAACGTCGAAGTTAAACCTGGATGAGAAGTGATAAATATAATAATAATATATGCCATTTAGCAGACGCTTTTATCCAAAGCGACTTACATTCATGTGTGCATACATTCTACGTATGGGTGGTCCCGGGGATCGAACCCACTACCCTGGCGTTACAAGCGCCATGCTCTACCAACTGAGCTACAGATGATGATGATGTTGGTAAATAGTAATAGTAGTAGTAAAATCCTGACATTACTTTTAAAGTAATCTCGAGTAGTACCTGCAATGCAGAACATTGCATTAAACTGCCACTTGAGGGCGACAAAGATCAATATGTACCTTCTCAGATAGACGAGCCTAAATCATCATCATCGCTTAGTTTATTGGCTAATATAAGAGGACAGGCCCAAGGGGCTGAAGGGATGGGTGATTGTTGAGTCACGGATTGGATGAGGGAGCAGGACCTTGACAGAAGGAGGAGACTCAGTAGAGAAGCAATTCTATAATGTTCGGTTTCTAAATTGTATTAAAATAATTTTGGAAACACAATAGGGCTCATTTATTATAATAAAATTAAAGAAATCCCACATTGACAACTTCATTCTCTCCATTTCTCTAGTTTCACTGCCTTAAACTCCAGAGTAATAATTGCATCCCATGACATTCAATTTACTCACCCCTCGCATCCCAGGAATACCGGCACCGGGGAGGTGTTGGTGTCGGCTGAGGCGATGCGGTGGTGAACGGGAAACATCCCTCCCACAACAACAGTTTTCTTCTCCACGTTCTTGTACCCGCTCAGGTCATACTTGGCCTTCCGTTTACAGTTGGACTCACCGAGATGGACGCGTAAAGGTGGAGAAAAGCACATCATCTACACAGTAACCGTTTTTTTTTAATTGAATCCAGTAACACCATGATGTGAATGTGTGGTATAAAGTGTTCACAGTGATAGACTCTGAAGGAACAGCATCCACAACAGGTACCGTTGTCAAATCTCAGGGGATCAAATGAGCCATGTCGCACAAAACAGCCTCCTCACAGAGACGTGAGATAAACAGGACCGTAAAGGTTTATAGATTATGGAAATGATTGACTATGATAAATTAAATAAATGGACATAGTTATTATTTTTATTATACAAATTAAAACAAAATTAAGAATTGAGCAGAGTACAGGCTATATGCACCGTAGTGTTTTGATATATTTTGTGCGCATTGCATTACTTTAAAATAGCCTATAGGGTTTAGAATTTTAGGGCTTGTAATCAAAAGTATAGTTTTAAATTAAGGAGACAATGACAGTAGAATAGTAAATAACGTTGTGTGAAGTGCAACGCGCAATGAACTGGCAAATTAAAGACATGTAGTAAATTAGTCAAAAGCAATAAATTCCCTGGCATGTGAATGTCGGTGTGTATTCATGTTAATGACATAGCACAAAGCGCCTCAAGGCTACGATTTAATTGGCAATAGCATGTGGCGACGCGGATGAGCGCTCATGGGACATTGTCCTTAATGCTCAATAATCAACATCGGATACTGTAATTGTTTATTCCGAAGCATCCTCTGGGTCTTTCGCTGTTGTGAGTCTGAGCTTGTCGACACTTGTCTTTCATCATCCGGGAGAGGAGAGAAACACCTGAACCCCCGCAGTGCAGACGCCCATGGGATAGGATCACTGGCGATGCTCGGTTTCCACAAACAGGTGGCTTCACGTGTTGACTCCTGGCAGTAATTTAACTCAAATGTATAATTTCTTGTAATGAAACGTACACCATTACAATACATATTTCATGATATAGGCTTATATAAGCAGGGCATATTTTTTGTTCTGAAAATGTATCGTCATAACCAATAGTCTCCAACCTGGGTCCTAGAGAGCTGCATGGTGTGTTAGTTAGGCCTCTCTGTAAGTCCAGCTGGCGAGTAGACTCTACGGATGTAGACTGAAGAGTCCATGGAAATTGAACTCTCATGACCTCATTCCAACAACAAAACATATCAAGGGAAATCCGTTTGGATTTTGCCGTCACTCTTATCCAATGAGTGCCTACGTCATTGACAGAAAAAAAATATTTGTTGCATCTCGTTGTGTTGTTGTCCTCTGGTAGCTAGATAGCCAAAACTGTCCCTTTCCTAAATTAGCCATGGGTGTAGGTAGGGATTTGGAGTTAGAATTGGTTTTACTTAAATTCTCCATACTGGCCAATGATTACAACGGTGATTTCGATCCAATCATTAATTCATTCATACCTTGTTGTGTCCCCGGCCTGAGAGGATGGAAGTTCAATATGTACGGTCGCTAGATGTAGAAGGCTAATGTTAACTAGCTAACGTTGCCCATGAATGGAAGTTAGACTAGCGAGTAATCATTTTAGCCAAGTAGCCTGGGACAACAAAATATAAAGCCTGTACTGTATGACAGAGTGAGAGACTATTTCATCAATATGAAAGAGAGGAGTTGTTTCTCTACAAGTAGATTCAACATGTTTTTCTACTTGCACACGCACACGCACACACACACTTAGCTAACGTTGATTGGACTACATTTTTTTTCCTTTGGTATCTTTCGTCACTGTATGAGACTAATCAGAGGTTATTTGATGTTGAAATGGTGCTGAAATAGTGGAAGCAGCTCCTGTTTCCTTTCGACTTGTGGTAACTCTGTGGTTCTACATCAATAGTAGTTCAGTGGTCTGAAAATGTCAGAAACATGAACTTCCTTGACCACGCTGTAGGTCATGTAACTGTCTGTTACTGTACATGTATAGACCACGCTGTAGGTCATGTAACTGTCTGTTACTGTACATGTATAGACCACGCTGTAGGTCATGTAACTGTCTGTTACTGTACATGTATAGACCACGCTGTAGGTCACGTAACTGTCTGTTACTGTACATGCAATATGCTTTGTGGACTTCACTGGACAAAGGTTTTTCTCTGCTTTCATGCTAAAACAAAATGTGTTGTTGAATGTAATCTTTCACCGTTTTATTTGAAAAGAATATATAAAATAATAACACATTTACATAAGTATTCAGACCATTTACTCAGTACTTTGTTGAAGCAACTTTGGCAGCAATTATAGCCTGGAGTCATCTTGGTTATGATGCTACAAGCTTGGCACACCTGTATTTGGAAAGTTCCTCCCATTCTTCTCTGCAGATCCTCTCAAGGTCTGTCAGGTTGGATGGGGAGCGTTGCTGCACAGCTATTTTCAGTTCTCTCCTGAGGATGTTCAAATCGGGTTCAAGTCCGGGATCTGGCTGGGCCACACCCAGTCTGAGGTCCTGAGCGGTCTGGAGCAGGTTTTCATCAAGGATCTCTCTGTACTTTCTGTATCTTTCCCTCAATCCTGACTCGTCTCCCAGTCCCTGTAAAACATCCCCACAGCATGATGTTGCCACCACCATGCTTCACCGTAGGGATGGTGCCACCACCATGCTTCACCGTATGGATGGTGCCAGGTTCCCTCCAGACTTGACGCTTCTCTTTCAGGCCAAAGAGTTCAATCTTGATTTCATCAGACCAGATAATCTTGTTTCTCACAGTCTGAGAGTCCTTTAGATGCCTTTTGTCAAACTCAAAGCGGGCAGTCATGAGCATTTTACAGAGGAGTGGCTTCTGTCTCGCCACTCTAGCATAAAGGCCTGATTGGTGGAGTGCTGCAAAGATGGTTGTCCTTCTGGAAAGTTCTCCCATCTCCACAGAGGAACTCTACAGCTCTGTCAGAGTGACGATTGGGTTCTTGGTCACCTCCCTGACAAAGGCACTTCTACCCCGGTTGCTCAGTTTGGCCATCCGGCCAGCTCTAGGAAGAGTCTTGGTGGTTACAAACTTCTTCCATTTAAGAATGGAGGCCAGTGTGTTCTTGGGGACCTTCAATGCTGCAGAAATGTTTTGGTAACCTTCCCCAGATCTGTACAATGACACAATCCTGTCTCAGAGCTCTACGGACTGTTCCTTCAACACCAAGGCTTGGTTTTTACTCTGATATGCACTGTCAACTGTGGGACATTATAGACTGGTGTGTGCCTTTCCAAATCAATTGAATTTACCACAGGTGGACTCCAAATCAAATTGTAGAAACATCTCAAGGATGATCAATGGAAACAGAATGGACCGGAGCTCAATTTCGAATCTCATCTCAAAGGATCTGAATACCTATGTAAATAAGGTATCAGTTTAGCTGTAATAAATTTGTACACATTTAAAAAATAAATAAAAAATTGTTTTCACTTTGTCATTATGGGATATTGTGTGTAGACTGCTGACAATTTTTATTTATTTAAATCAATTTTAGAATAAGACTAACATAACAAAACGAGGAAAAATTCAAGGGATCTGAATACTTTCCAAAGGCACTGTACAAAAGTATGTGGACACTCCAAATTAGTGGATTCGGCTATTTCAGCAACACCCATTACTGACAGGTGTATAAAATCGAGCACACAGCCATGCAATCTCCATAGCAAAATATTTGTAGTAGAATGTCCTGAGGATGAGCTCAGTGACCCAACGTAGTCATGTCATATGAAGCCACCTTTCCAACGAGTCAGTTCCTCAAATTCTTGCCCTGCAAGAGCTGCCCCGGTCAACTCTTAAGTGCTGTTATTGTGATGTGGAAACCTCTAGGAGTAACAATGGCTCAGCTGTAAAGTGGTAGGCCACACAAGCTCACAGAACGGGACCACAGAGTGGTGTCTGACCTCGGTTGCAACACCCACTACCGATTTCCAAACTGCCTCTGGAAGCAACGTCAGCACAATAACTATTCGTAGGGAGCTCCATGAAATGGGTTTCTATGCCCGAGCAGCCACACACAAGAACACAATGCGCAATACCAAGAGTCAGCTGGAGTCCTGTAAAGCTCGCAGCCATTGGACTCTGGAGCAGTGGAAACACATTATCTGGAGCGATGAATCGCATTTCACCATCTGGCAGTCTGACGGACGGATCTGGGTTTGGCAGATGCCAGAAGAATGCTACCTACCTGAATGCAATGTTGCCAACTGTAACGTTTGGTGAAGGAAGAATAATGTTTTTCATAGTTCAGGCTATGCCCTTTAGTTCCAGTGAAGGGAAATCTTAACGCTACAGCCTACAATTACGTTCTAGACGATTCTGTGCTTCTAACTTTGTGGCAACAGGTTGGGGAAGGCCCTTTCCTCTTTCAGTATGAAAATGCCCCCGTGCACAAAGCGACGGTCATACAGAAATGGTTTGTTGAGATCGGCGGCAAAGAACTTGACTGGCCTGCAGAGCCCTGACCTCAACCCCCATCGAACACCTTTGGGATGAATTAGAACGCCGACTGTGAGCCAGATCTAATCGCCCAACATCAGTGCCTGACCTCACTAATGCTCTTGTGGCTGAATGGGCGCAAGTCCCCACAGCAATGTCCCAACATCTAGTGGAAAGCCTTCCGAGAAGAGTGGAGGCTGTTATAGAAGCAAGGGGGCGGTGGGGCATCTCCATATTAATGCCCATGATTTTGGAATGAGATGTTCAACGAACAGATGTCCACATACTTTTGGTCAATATAGAGTAAATCTAGACATTTTGATTAGTTGGTAAAGAGTGTGAGAAGATTCAACTGAGACTTCTTTACTAAAGCTTGGTTTTCCATTATACACATTTCATAGTTGAAACTGCATGCAGGGACTTGGTTTGAGGAATGTTACCAAGGAAGAACGAGCTGTTTTAAACTAAACAAACAAAAAAAGAATATCAAACACAGAATTGCATAAATTAATCTTATTTCAATATTGCAGTAAAATCCAACTACAAAAATTAAACATCCATTAATTAAGCGATTTTTGTTTTCCAAGTAGACATATGCATCATAAAATACACAATTAAAGGCAACACAAAGGGAGAGACGCTAACGACAAGTTGCAATTAAGACCGTTAAGGAACAGATTCATTTTGCATTGGGTATTCAGCTGTCATAACAAAATAATATTGAAGGTGAGGGGTACAAAGTCAAACACAGAGGCATGTAAATCAGTATTATCGCACAGTAAAACATGACCTACAGGCTGGACATGGGGCAGACAGGGGTCCTTATTAAAAAGACATGCTTCAGGTCCAGTAAAACAGTTAGTCCTGGTCTAACTGAGGACTCAGTAAATCAGAGTTGAAAACATCAGTGTTGAAAACTGAACTGAGAGCCAGATTACTGGCAATGCCTACTCAGGAGTCCTCTAGTCACGATGGCCACTGCCAGTTTTCAATTTGACCCTATAAAAAAAAAAGGGGGGGGGATGCTTTCGTGATTGGGTTTTAAAATCCATCAGCTGTAAGTACTAGAACTTCCCAAACGCGTTAGGAAAGCACCAAGGCTTTATGTGCAAAAGTTGCTCCTACACAACTGTAGGAGGTGCCACGTGCCAGCATGATCACGATAACGACAAAGGTGTTCACAACAATTGTTGTTTTGACTATAGTAACATTTTAATTAACTCTCAGTCCTTTTGTCATCTTGTTTCTCTTAAATAGCATATATTGCAGCATGAAGTAACAGTTCTCACCAGGCAGGGGGCGTGTCAAACAAAGGGGAAGAGAAAAAAAAAAAAAAAACAGGCACAGAAAAGGACACCCCGTCAATTTGGGGGCTTCCCAAACAGTTACCAATCTCTGAAAATTAACTAATAGTTTTCCTTTGGCCGCTGTTGGTAGTTTAACATCACATTTTTTCATTTAAGTGGACCGTCAACAAAAACCCAAATCTAATTTCACCACAGCTTAATCTACATTTGGCAACAAAAAAAAAAAGTTTTAAAAAAAAGTTTAAAAAAAAAAGTGATATTGGTCACAGTTTCTCTGCTAAATGACTTTGAGACAGGCAGCCACTGTGTCTCTTTGCACAGTATACAGTTGGAACGGAAATGGTTGAGTAAAAATCATCTTGGGACAAAAAGACTCATCGGAAGTGGAACATAAAAAGCCAAAATGCGATGGAAGACTTTAAGCCACGGGCAAGTTGCTGCTCTTCCTTCAACCTGTGTCATACAAGTATGCTGTTTCCTCTCTTTCTTCTGTCGTTGGTCTCACGCTGCAATCTGAGGCACGCTGTTTACACAATCCACTTCCTGAACTCTCACTCTCTTAACCTTTGAATCTCAACTGGCTGTTTCCAAAAACAGGAAGCAGCACTTATGCCAAAGAAGGAAAAACATAATGCATTGTCACGCATGAAGAAACTGATCCAAAAATAAGAATGAATAGTCATCATATCTATAATAACAATAATACAAACACACCTCCCAAAAACTGAGCGGGGGGCAGAGTAGCGGCTTCAGGTGTGTGCTGGTCACAGTACTGCCTGCTTTCCATGGGAATGTTCTAGAGAGGGGGGGTGATCTGAAAGGAGAGGTGAGATGGGGGGGATAGGTGTTAGGAGAGGGAAAGAAAAGAGGAGAAGAGGAAGAGAGGAGCTCACATCTCCTCTCTTCTCTCTCCATGAGCTCTACTCCCACTCTGTGGTGCCAGGAGGTTTGGAGGTCAGGTCAAACATCACGCGGGAGATGCCAGGGATCTTCTTGATCTCATTTACCATCTTCAGCACCACCTGGGGAGGCGAGAGAGAGAGAGAAAGAAAAAGAGAGAGAGAGAAAGAGAAAAAAGGAGAGAGAGAGAGAGAGAAAGAAGGGTTAGAGCTAGAGACTGTGGTTTATACTGAGAGTAATGTCTGATCCCCATCTCGTGGTGACTCGTAATACCTCCTCGGGGATGTGGTTTCCGGGCGTGGCAGGTATCCCGGTCATGAAGTCACTGGTGATGAACGTTCTTACGACCACAGAGCGTCGGCAGGACGGCTGCCTCTGTGAGGAATCACGGTCAAAGTGCAGAGGGGTCAGGATGACCGGCATCTGACTGATCTTCCCAGAGTAACCTGGGAGAAAGAGGGTACAGAGGGGTCAGGATGACCAGCATCTGACTGATCTTCCCAGAGTAACCTGGGAGAAAGAAGGTTCAGAATCACCAAACCAGATAGGATTAGCAACGAGCACCTCATAAAGGGAAGTTGGTTCTTATTTCACTATTCAAATAGCATCATGATGCATCGGACATCTGAAACATGTTTTTGTTTAAACTTAAGGTTTTAACCCGAGTAATGTTGCGCGAGGGAGGAAGGCCAACGCTCTGTTGCTGCATCTGTAGACAGCCTGGTGTGTGTGTTGGGAGCGACCAGACAGAGGGAGACCGAGACGCCAACGCAACGCTAGCTAACATGTAGCAGCCACAATGTTATTTATTATCCCATATAATAGCTAGCTAGGCTAATTAAGGCTGCCCGCGGTGTTTTCTTCCCAACCCCATAAAACAGCAGCCTATCAAATCAAATCGTATTTTTCCACACGCGCCGCATACAACCTGTCGGTAGCTCGTTGTAGCCTCCTCCTCATTTCGATAACTTTTAAATCAGTCATTTTATTTCACCTTGCATTGCATTACTGAACTCACTCCACATTGAGCCTCTCGGCTTCTCAAGTTACGCGTCTTCATGGGGCGCACATCATAAAAACAACCTTGGAAAAAAGTGTGTCGTTTCCAATACGTTAATAATTTTAGTGTCCTTGTATGTAACAAAGACACATTGATGTTTTAATTTAATTCCGAAAAAGCATTTTCAGTGTTAAAGGCCTATAAATTTCTCTCTCGCCAAAATGAATACTGACACAAGTATTTCAATACTAACGTCTGTTTAAATATTGGAATAACCGGTGCACATCCCTAGAGTTCTACACATTGTATTTCTATACTCGGTCCCCTGCTCTACACTGAATCCTATAATAATTTCTATCCAGCCCTTCAGCTCCCCTCCTGAAGCAGGAAACCACTTACCAGACTCTCTGAGGATGGAGTGGGCCACAAAGTCCGCCTGTCTGAGTGTGCTGAGAACGCCCGTGGTCAGGAAGGTGGGGGTGACGTCTGTAGGGGGCTCCTTCACGTGGGACCCAAATACATACACCACTCTGGAGGGAGGCAGAGGAGAGGAGAGACAGTCCATGTGGCGTCCTGCTAGCAGTAACTGGTTCTACTTCTTCCACTGTGTACTGTGTGTGTTACCTGTTGATGGCGTGACACATGCGAGGGATGAGTCTGGCCAGGAACATGAGGGATTCCCAGTGTGGAGCCTCTTTACTGGTGACCCCACACACATAGCTATAGGACCGACAGTCTCCCTACACACACACACAGAGAGAGAACAGGTTAGCAGCCTCTTTACTGGTGACCCCACACACATACCTATAGGACCGACAGTCTCCCTACACACACACAGAGGAGAGAGAGAGAGAGAGAGAGAACAGGTTAGCAGCCTCTTTACTGGTGACCCCACACACATAGCTATAGGACCGACAGTCTCCCTACACACACACACACAGAGAGACAGAGAGAGAACAGGTTAGCAGCCTCTTTACTGGTGACCCCACACACATAGCTATAGGACCGACAGTCTCCCTACACACACACACACAGAGAGAGAGAGAGAGAGCAGGTTAGGAGCCTCTTTACTGGTGACCCCACACACATAGCTATAGGACCGACAGTCACCCTACACACACACACAGAGAGAGAGAGAGAGAGAACAGGTTAGCAGCCTCTTTACTGGTGACCCCACACACATACCTATAGGACTGACAGTCACCCAACACACACACACAGAGAGAGAGAGCAGGTTAGGAGCCTCTTTACTGGTGACCCCACACACACATAGCTATAGGACCGACAGTCACCCTACACACACACAGACAGACAGAGAGAACACACGCTAAAGCTTACGCTATGATCACTTATATAAGCTGTAGAGGTTCACTTGACCAACACTTCAGTATTGTGATGATTAGTTAATCAAAAGTGATCTATCGGGTCCATCCTTCACATTTAGACTTCACTATGAGACTCTGGGGTTATTTGAGGCCTTTCTCTTCTCCCTCTGCTCCCAGACAAACTCCACAGAGAACAATAAGCCCCTCTCTGTTAATACACTCCTGTCTCTCTCCTGGTCCACTTACCAAAACACAGTCACACTTTCTGAGGTAAAAATAGCGCTCCGTCTCTCCTGCCTCCCTTATCCAACACACATTCACTGTTTCTGGGATAAATATATCCCTCAGTGGCTTTCAGCAGGAAGGGTGGAGGAGACATCCACCACTGAATGGGCGGAGCCAGCTGTGTCATCATTCCATTACCATGCACTTGTCAACAGACAGACATTGTTGAACCACAGCCTGAAGGACATTAACAGACAGAGCAGTAAAATCTCCAAAATACCCGTTGACAGACATTGCCCATGAACCATAGATCTAGGATCAGATTACCCCCTCCCCAAAACTAACCTTTAGCTGGATAAACAAATATATCTGACCCGGTATCAGCGATTATGGGAAGAGGTCTACCAACTCAGCCCTGGCAGTAGCAGTGCCATCCTGTTATAGTGAGAGAGGGAGATGGCTGCTGAGTGAAGGAATAACAGGGAGCGTCTAACTAGTTCTGACGTGGCTGCTGAGTGAAGGAATAACAGGGAGCGTCTAGTCCTGACGTCAGAGACCAAACCACAGGCTAACATTAGGCCGAGCTCCACCACACACTGTCAGAAGAGATAGGGACAGAAAAGGAAATAAAGACTGTACTGTGTTATCTGTTCTACAGTGTGTAGACACTACGGATCTCTTCATGCAAACAAAGCTTGTATGAATTTGAGAAATAAACCAATGGAAAAACAGACCGAGACATGTAGACCACTGGGTCATAAAGGCTGTTGACCATATAGCCTAGGTAATGTAGTGGGGCAGACAGGCCCATATAGCCTAGGTAATGTAGTGGGGCAGACAGGCCCATATAGCCTAGGTAATGTAGTGGGGCAGACAGGCCCATATAGCCTAGGTAATGTAGTGGGGCAGACAGGCCCATATAGCCTAGGTAATGTAGTGGGGCAGACCGAGCCATATAGCCTAGGTAATGTAGTGGGGCAGACCGAGCAATATAGCCTAGGTAATGTAGTGGGGCAGACCGAGCCATATAGCCTAGGTAATGTAGTGGGGCAGACCGAGCCATATAGCCTAGGTAATGTAGTGGGGCAGACCGAGCCATATAGCCTAGGTAATGTAGTGGGGCAGACCGAGCCATATAGCCTAGGTAATGTAGTGGGGCAGACCGAGCCATATAGCCTAGGTAATGTAGTGGGGCAGACCGAGCCATATAGCCTAGGTAATGTAGTGGGGCAGACAGGCCCATATAGCCCCGGTAATGTAGTGGGGCAGACCGGCCCATATAGCCTAGGTAATGTAGTGGGGCAGACAGAGACATATAGCCTTGGTAATGTAGTGGGGCAGACAGCCATATAGCCTAGGTAATGTAGTGGGGCAGACAGCCATATAGCCTAGGTAATGTAGTGGGGCAGACAAGAGACATATTGCCCAGTGGGTAATGTAGTGGGGCAGACATACATAGTGCCCATTGGGTAAATGTTGTGGGGCAGACATACATAGTGCCCATTGGGTAAATGTTGTGGGCAGACATACATAGTGCCCATTGGGTAATGTAGTGAGGTACACATACATATTGCCCAGTGGGTAATGTAGTGGGGCAGACATACATAGTGCCCATTGGGTAATGGTGAAGAGAGACATATTGCCCAGTGGGTAATGTAGGGGCAGACATACATATTGTCCAGTGGGTAATGTAGTGGGGCAGACATACATAGTGCCCAGTGGGTAATGTAGTGGGGCAGACATACATAGTGCCCATTGGGTAATGTAGTGAGGTACACATACATATTGCCCAGTGGGTAATGTAGTGGGGCAGACATACATATTGCCCAATGGGTAATGTAGTGGGGCAGACATACATAGTGCCCATTGGGTAATGTAGTGGGGCAGACATACATAGTGCCCATTGGGTAATGTAGTGGGGCAGACATACATAGTGCCCATTGGGTAATGTAGTGGGGCAGACATACATATTGCCCAGTGGGTAATGGGTACATATTGCCCAATGGGTAATGTAGCGGGGCAGACATACATAGTGCCCATTGGGTAATGTAGCGGGGCAGACATACATAGTGCCCATTGGGTAATGTAGCGGGGCAGACATACATAGTGCCCATTGGGTAATGTAGCGGGCAGACATACATAGTGCCCATTGGGTAATGTAGCGGGGCAGACATACATAGTGCCCATTGGGTAATGTAGTGGGGCAGACATACATAGTGCCCATTGGGTAATGTAGTGGGGCAGACATACATAGTGCCCATTGGGTAATGTAGTGGGGCAGACATACATAGTGCCCATTGGGTAATGTAGTGGGGCAGACATACATAGTGCCCATTGGGTAATGTAGTGGGGCAGACATACATAGTGCCCATTGGGTAATGTAGTGGGGCAGACATACATAGTGCCCATTGGGTAATGTAGTGGGGCAGACATACATAGTGCCCATTGGGTAATGTAGCGGGGCAGACATACATAGTGCCCATTGGGTAATGTAGTGGGGCAGACATACATAGTGCCCATTGGGTAATGTAGCGGGGCAGACATACATAGTGCCCATTGGGTAATGTAGTGGGGCAGACATACATAGTGCCCATTGGGTAATGTAGTGGGGCAGACATACATATTGCCCATTGGGTAATGTAGTGGGGCAGACATACATATTGCCCATTGGGTAATGTAGTGGGGCAGACATACATATTGCCCATTGGGTAATGTAGCGGGGCAGACATACATATTGCCCATTGGGTAATGTAGTGGGGCAGACATACATATTGCCCATTGGGTAATGTAGTGGGGCAGACATACATATTGTCCATTGGGTAATGTAGTAGAATTCTTCCGCTGCTCTGTTTGCTAAATACTATACAAAATGAGCGGTGTTGTACCAAACAAAGTCATCAGTGATTGGATAATCTCTAACCAAATCAGAGTATCCAAGACAAAAACTATTTTTTAAATGCTGCTTTACACATGTGTGTTCCAATCCCTCTGTGTCTGGGACCAATCAGTACGATCAGAATGTGTTTCTGTTCTAGAAATCATCAGGGAGGTACTCAGTTTCTTCTCAGCAATGCGTCTGGACCTAGCGTCTGTGGGCGTGGCATAGCATTTGGACAGAGCAAGGAGTTTGGGTAGCCAGACATGTTGACCGCAGAGCCCAGTTTATTGGGGGAGCGAGGTGTGTGTGTGTGTGAGAAGAGGCCTACTTCAGCAGTACCAGAGGGAGCATTTTGGTCAGCTAGTGCCCTGACTCATACTCTGAGAGAAACAGAGGGATGGTCAGGGAGATGCTCTCAGAAAAGGGGAGATATGACTAAACAGACTCCAGCATCAGAGGTGCTGAGCGATGAGCTGAAATTTCAGATTAGTTTAGGTTTTTAAATATAAAAATAAAAAAATAAGTCTACACGTAACTGGTATGAAATGGCTAGCTAGTTAGCGGGGCACACTAGTAGCATTTCAAATCGGTGACGTCACCCGCTCAGAGACCTTGAAGTAGTTGGTTCCCTTGCTCTGTGGGAGCGACAGGTAACGGCGTTTCATGGGAGACCGTTGTGTTCAGCGGGTCCCTGGTTAGAGCCCAGGTTGGGGAAGAGGGTCAGAAGCAACACTTACAGTACACACACACACACACACACACAAAATTAAATCAATGTAAATAAAGGATGGTTTATTGGGAGAAGCCGTAGTGGGCAGTCACCAGTCCACCGTCACTGGGCAGTCACCAGTCCACCGTCACTGGGCAGTCACCAGTCCACCGTCACTGGGCAGTCACCAGTCCACCGTCACTGGGCAGTCACCAGTCCACCGTCACTGGGCAGTCACCAGTCCACCGTCACTGGGCAGTCACCAGTCCACCGTCACTGGGCAGTCACCAGTCCACCGTCACTGGGCAGTCACCAGTCCACCGTCACTGGGCAGTCACCAGTCCACCGTCACTGGGCAGTCGCCAGTCCACCGTCAGTGGGCAGTCGCCAGTCCACCGTCAGTGGGCAGTCGCCAGTCCACCGTCAGTGGGCAGTCGCCAGTCCACCGTCAGTGGGCAGTCGCCAGTCCACCGTCAGTGGGCAGTCGCCAGTCCACCGTCAGTGGGCAGTCGCCAGTCCACCGTCAGTGGGCAGTCGCCAGTCCACCGTCAGTGGGCAGTCGCCAGTCCACCGTCAGTGGGCAGTCGCCAGTCCACCGTCAGTGGGCAGTCGCCAGTCCACCGTCAGTGGGCAGTCGCCAGTCCACCGTCAGTGGGCAGTCGCCAGTCCACCGTCAGTGGGCAGTCACCAGTCCACCGTCAGTGGGCAGTCGCCAGTCCACCGTCAGTGGGCAGTCGCCAGTCCACCGTCAGTGGGCAGTCGCCAGTCCACCGTCAGTGGGCAGTCGCCAGTCCACCGTCAGTGGGCAGTCGCCAGTCCACCGTCATTGGGCAGTCGCCAGTCCACCGTCATTGGGCAGTCGCCAGTCCACCGTCATGGGCAGTCGCCAGTCCACCGTCATTGGGCAGTCGCCAGTCCACCGTCATTGGGCAGTCGCCAGTCCACCGTCATGGGCAGTCGCCAGTCCACCGTCATTGGGCAGTCGCCAGTCCACCGTCATTGGGCAGTCGCCAGTCCACCGTCATTGGGCAGTCGCCAGTCCACCATCATTGGGCAGTCGCCAGTCCACCATCATTGGGCAGTCGCCAGTCCACCATCATTGGGCAGTCGCCAGTCCACCATCATTGGGCAGTCGCCAGTCCACCATCAGTGGGCAGTCGCCAGTCCACCATCAGTGGGCAGTCGCCAGTCCACCATCAGTGGGCAGTCGCCAGTCCACCATCATTGGGCAGTCGCCAGTCCACCATCATTGGGCAGTCGCCAGTCCACCATCATTGGGCAGTCGCCAGTCCACCATCATTGGGCAGTCACCAGTCCACCATCATTGGGCAGTCACCAGTCCACCATCATTGGGCAGTCACCAGTCCACCATCATTGGGCAGTCACCAGTCCACCGTCATTGGGCAGTCACCAGTCCACCGTCATTGGGCAGTCACCAGTCCACCGTCATTGGGCAGTCACTAGTCCACCGTCATTGGGCAGTCACTAGTCCACCGTCATTGGGCAGTCACTAGTCCACCATCATTGTAAAATGTTTTTGTTTTTAAATAACATAAAAACAAATACGTAATATACAGAACCAAAATATTTTATTAAAGTAAATAAATGGTTTGTCTCATAACTGGTTGTAATGGGCAGTAACTACCATCGATTGTTTTAGGTGTTTTTTCCAGCATTCCACCCACAATGCATTTAGCCTTTTGAAAAAAATAAAAACCATCTTATTTTATTTTTTAAACAGAACAGACATGTCGCTCAGCACCAAGAATCAGATAAACCCATCTATCCATGCTCGACTATAGAGGAGCAGCCAGACATGACAAGAGGCCTCAGTCAGGTGACCTGTTACGTTCCCCAGCAAGAGAACCAAATAATGGTCGCTCAAACAGAAGGGGAAACAAACTGACAGCCACCACATCTAAACACTGACAACCACCACCACCACATCTAAACACTGACAACAACCACCACATCTAAAACACTGACAACAACCACCACATCTAAAACACTGACAACAACCACCACATCTAAAACACTGACAACAACCACCACATCTAAAACACTGACAACAACCACCACATCTAAAACACTGACAACAACCACCACATCTAAAACACTGACAACAACCACAACCACCACATCTAAAACACTGACAACAACCACCACATCTAAAACACTGACAACAACCACCACATCTAAAACACTGACAACAACCACCACATCTAAAACACTGACAACAACCACCACATCTAAAACACTGACAACAACCACCACATCTAAAACACTGACAACAACCACCACATCTAAAACACTGACAACAACCACCACATCTAAAACACTGACAACAACCACCACATCTAAAACACTGACAACAACCACCACATCTAAACACTGACAACAACCACCACATCTAAACACTGACAACAACCACCACATCTAAACACTGACAACAACCACCACATCTAAACACTGACAACAACCACCACATCTAAACACTGACAACAACCACCACATCTAAACACTGACAACAACCACCACATCTAAACACTGACAACAACCACCACATCTAAACACTGACAACAACCACCACATCTAAACACTGACAACAACCACCACCACCACATCTAAACACTAACAACAACCACCACCACCACATCTAAACACTAACAACAACCACCACCACCACATCTAAACACTAACAACAACCACATCTAAACACTAACAACAACCACATCTAAACACTAACCACATCTAAACACTAACAACAACCACATCTAAACAGGTGGAGTTTTAGGATGGGTTCTGAAAGACACTCATGGTTGGCATCCACTGAAAGTTGCATAGCCACAACAACTGAGACCTAAAAGACACCCACCACAAGACACACTAAATTTACCCAAGAAGAAGTAAACACAAGAAAAACCCACACCAAACTTAAAGACAGGAAGCAAACCAAAAGGTTGAGCAAAAACAAAAACAGGGAAGATTGTTTGTTTAGAAATCAAATAAGGAGCAACAACAAAAGGTGTTGACCCTCCACATCTATCAAGACAACTGCAGCACTGGGCCAGCCACAATTAAAATATCACCTGGGCCAGGACTGGTGAAACACCTTCCCACTAACGAGATGGACAAGCCAGCAAAGGTGTAACACATACTGACTAACGAGGTGATACCAATCGGTGCACCCCACGAGCTAACGACTAACGAGCTATATGCAGTGGCGACCCGTCATTCAGAGTCCCACCTGTTTAGCAAAATGAAATAAAATAATAATCATAGAGTTATTAAAGCTTGCATATAAAACAGGTGTTTCAGCCAAGCTCAGTGCTTTCTGTGGTGGTGGGGCAGCCAGAGGAACATACAAAGCGTAGGGGTTGGTAATGTTCTCTAGTTGGGTGTGTGGAATTAATGAACTTCTCCTCTGCCGCAGAGGTAACTCTGGGTCTTCCTTTCCAGTGTTGGTCCTCATGAGAGCCAGTTTCATCATAGCGCTTGATGGTTTTTGTGACGGCCCTTGAAGAAACTTTCAAAGTTCTTGAAATTTTCTGCATTGACTGACGTTCATGTCTTAAAGTAATGATGGACTGTCGTTTCTCTTTGCTTATTTGAGCTGTTCTTGTCATAATATGGACTTGGTGTTTTACCAAATAGGGCTACCTTCTGTATATCACCCCTACCTTGTCACAACACAACTGATTGGCTAAAACGCATTAAGGAAGGAAATTCCACAACTTAACTTTTAGCAAGGCACACCTGTTAATTGAAAAGCATTCCAGGTGACAACCTCATGAAGCTGGTTGAGAGAATGCCAGAGTGTGCAAAGCTGTCATCAAGGGAAACGGTGGCTACTTTGATGAATATAAAATATATTTTGATTTGTTCAACACTTTCTTGGTTACTACATGATTCCATCTGTGTTATTTCATAGTTTTGATGTCTTCACTATTATTCTACAATGTAGAAAATAGTACAAATAAAGAAAAACCCTTGAATGAGCAGGTGTGTCCAAAACTGACTGTTACTATATGTATGGATGACAGACACCTCATGTCAAGCAGTGCCTAGAGTGAATATACTGTAAGAAGCGTTACCTGGACTCCCACAGTCTTGATTGGCAGCAGGAAGGCATTGAGTGAATGTAGACTGGTGATCTGCAGGAGTTTCTCCTCCTCCTCGTCTGATATACACGACTTCACTCTCTGCAGCAACGTGTGGGGCTGGAGGGGCAGAGTAAGTTATTATTATTATTATTATTAGCTAGTCTGACATACTAGAGTAAGTTATCAGCATGTTGGTGCATAAAGGAGGACAGTTGGGATCCATTACAGAGCTCCATGTCCAAAACTCTTATATTAGCACCGTGTTCCTGTCATAGACTAGTGGCGCTCTGCTCTGACCTTTTTGACCATGGCAGAGAAGTCTGTGATGATCTTGAGGATGTTGTTGGTCTCAGCAAAGTCCTTACAGATGTAGGGCTCGTCTGCACAGATCACTCTGATGGCCAGTCCAGGACCTACAGGATAAGATGGGGTTAACATTTAAGCCATAGACATTCTGCAAAACATTCTGCCATGTTCGTTCTAAATGTTCCATGACTATATACAGTTGAAGTGGGAAGTTTACATACACCTTAGCCAAATACATTTAAACTCAGTTTTTCACAATTCCTGACATTTAATCAGAGTAAAAATTCCCTGTCTTAGGTCAGCTAGGGTTGCCACTTTATTTTAAGAATGCAAAATGTCAGAAGAATAGTAGAGAATGATTTATTTCAGCTTTTATTTCTTTCATCACATTCCCAGTTGGTCAGAACTTTACGTACACTCAATTAGTATTTGGTAGCATTGCCCTTTAATTGTTTAACTTGGGTCAAAGGTTTTGGGTAGCCTTCCACAAGCTTCCCACAATAAGTTGGGGGAATTTTGGCCCATTCCTCCTGACAGAGTAACGGAGTCAGGTTTGTAGGCCTCTTTGCGCGCACACGCTTGTTCAGTTCTACCCACACATTTTCTATAGGATTGAGGTCAGGGCTTTGTAATGGCCACTCCAATACCTTGACTTTGTTGTCCTTAAGCCATTTTGCAAGTATGCTTGGGGTCATTGTCCATTTGGAAGACCCATTTGCGACCAAGCTTTAACTTCCTGACTGATGTCTTGAGATGTTGCTTCAATATATCCATAATTTTCCTACCTCATGATGCTATCTATCTTGAAGTGCACCAGTCCCTCCTGCAGCAAAGCACCCACACAACATGACGCTGCCACCCCCGTGCTTCACGGTTGGGATGGTGTTCCTCGGCTTGCAAGCCCTTTTCCTCCAAACATAACAATGGTCATTATTGCCAAACATTTCTATTTTTGTTTCATCAGAGCAGAGGACATTTGTCCAAAAAGTCTTGGTCTCCATGTGCAGTTGCAAACCGTAGTCTGGCTTTTTTATGGCGGTTCTGGAGCAGCGGCTTCTGCCTTGCTGAGTGGCCTTTCAGGTTATGATGATATAAGGACTTATTTTACTGTGGATATAGATACCTTTGTACCCGTTTCCTCCAACATCTTCACAAGGTCCTTCGCTGCTGTTCTGGGATTGATTTGCGTTCATCTCTAGGAGACAGAATGTGTCTCCTTCCTGAGCGGTATGACGGCTGCGTGGTCCCATGGTGTTTATACTTGCATACTATTGTTTGTACAGATGAACGTGGTGCCTTCAGGCTTTTGTAAATTGCTCCCAAGGATGAACCAGACTTGTGGAGGTCTACAATTTTTGGGGGGCCGATTTCTTCTGATTTTTCCATGATGTCAAGCAAAGAGGCACTGAGTTTGAAGGTAGGCCTTGAAATACATCCACAGGTACACCTCCAATTGACTCACATTATGTCATTAGCCTATCAGAAGCTCCTAAAGCTATAACATAATTTTCTGGAATTTTCCAAGCTGTTTAAAGGCACAGTCAACTAAGTGTATGTAAACTTCTGACCAACTGGAATTGTGATGCAGTGAATTATAAGTGAAATAATCTGTCTGTAAACAATTGTTGGAAAAATGACATGTAAAGTAGATGTCCTAACAGACTTGCCAAAACTATAGTTTGTTGACCAGAACATTGTGGAGTGGTTGAAAAAAACTTTAATGACTCCAACCTAATTGTATGTAAACTTGACTTCAACTGTATGTAACATTCTATTGTGTGTTGGTTCTAAATGTTCCATGACTACATATAGAACATTCTATTGTGTGTTGGTTCTAAATGTTCCATGACTATATATAGAACATTCTATTGTGTGTTGGTTCTAAATGTTCCATGACCATATATATAATGTTCTGTCCTGTGTGTACGGTGGGGTACTGACCAGGGAAAGGGTGTCGACAGACGATGTCCTCTGGCAGTCCCAGTTCTCTGCCCAGTGCCCGAACCTCATCCTTATGGAAGTCCTTCAGCGGCTCAATGACTTTTCCCTGGAGGGAGTGAGAGAGGAGCCAGCTCAGACCACAGTGGTGGACTCAAGTCGCATTACTTTGACCCAAGTCACAAATTTCATGATTTGACAGAAAATAAAATAACTTCAGAATTGACTCGGACTTGAGACTGATGACTTGAAATTATCTGGCCAATATTTGTAATGTTTTGTCATTCAATTTGTGGCAGAATCAAAGTGAATAACTCTCCACGCAGCCAGAGACTGTATCGGACTTAAAAAATAAACAAAAAAGATTGCCTAATGAAACGCACTCTTCCCTCTGATTGGACCAGCAAACTGTCAATCAACACAGGTCGGGGGAGTTAGCATAGTGAGTTTTTGGGGGAATTGTATTTTAATAGGCTACATTTGCATTTATACCTTGGCATATTCGATCTGGTCACTAACACAGGCCTACGGCATTACACCAAATTCTTGTTTCAAAATGATCCAATTTTTGCTTCAGAACCAAAAAGTAGTGCATCTTGACTGTTTACCAGTCATTAGCATTGGTGCGCAAAGAGTAGCCTACCTATGCTAATATTCCCCATAAAGTACTGTAAAGACCCTGGGTTTATAAGCGCGGATATCGACTCTGCCGCCCGAGCATGCTTTTGCGGCACAGTCGATAGCGCGCTGGACTTCAGGCTAGAAGGTCGAGGGTTCGAGACCTGCTCCCTGCCTGTTTCATTACAGTACAATTCAGCAATCTGCTACGAACACATCTTTTCCACAACAATAGGCTAGCTGGTGATTGTCATTTTCCTATTTCAAGATGGGCCTAGTTTGCATGGGTCATAATTTCTATACCTCAGTGGTGGTACTGTCTGAAGAGAGCTGTGACGTTGCACCACCTTTATTTCTTATGAAGATGTAAAAAATAATAATATATAGATATTTTTTTAAGTGAATCAATTATGATATTTGAAATTGACTGCTAACAAATTCCTTTCAGCTCAAACTGCAGGTGGAAAACACACTATTTCTGTATCTTGCGGTTTTGAAAATGCATCACCACTCTGTGTGTGGGGGGGGTCACAAGCTTTGAACCACTCCTTTTTGTGGGTCGTGGGTCAAAACCACTTATCTTCAGAACAGATGGCTGATTTGTTATCGGATCAGGTGCAGTGCAAACGTTACATTGCAGAGAGAGAGAGAGGATTGACGTAAATATTGTTTGGTGATAAGAATATGAACCGTTTACTTTGCAAGTTCACCAGCAATGGGGTATCAAGCAACAATTACTAGCATAGGTCTACTGGTATTTTTCTATGTCAAAATTGCTTGAAATTGGCTTATGATGCTTGCATTTGGAATTTGTTGTCTGTAACGTGTGGGTGAATAAGGGAATCTGACAACGTTACTGTCGATGTCCAATGTTTACTAGACCCTCTGCATTTAATACATGATACATCTGGTGTCACACTCAATGCAGTCCCCACACACCCCACATGTAGTCCATTAGTTCCTGGTGAAACACCCACCCGTCTATATTGTCATTCATGAATTATTACATGATCAAAATGTGTTGTAGACAAAACAATGAAAAAGGCCTGTCTGTTAACCTCAATAAATAAGTAGATTTTTTTCGTTGAACAAGTCCTTCCCTGTATAGATTTGTTTTACATGACTTGACCTGTTCAACTTGGGACTCGTCTTAAGACTTGGAATAATAGTGATTTGGTACCACCTCTGGCTCAGACAGCTCTGATACATGCTTTCAAGGTTGTGTTTGAAGTTTGTTTCAGTGTGCGTGTACCTCGTCTCTGAGCTTGCGGATGAGTTCTGTGTCGTTGTGGTGTGTTTTGATGACCTCTGCCTTGCCGCTGGCGAGGTGAGAAGCACTCTCTATGAGGTCTGGCCTCAGGGTGCCCTGGGCTAGGAACACCTCCTCCGGCTTCAGGTTCATCTCCCCTATCACCTCATTGGCCACCTACAGACACCAATCACACACACAGGAAGTCAATTCAATACTCTTTTTTTTTTAGACGGACAGACAGAAAAAGACTCGCAGACAGACTCTCAGAAAGACAACAGACCAACAGACGAGGACTGAGATAAAGTTCAGGACAGGTTATGATTCCATGTGGAAACTTTTAGAAAATAAACAGATTGATGGGACCAGCTCCGTTGCTAACTAGCATAGCTGGTCCATTGTTCAAAAGAGTTATAGGATATTAGAATTCTCTCGTCTTAACCCTTGTCATCTTTAACCTAGATGACAAACAGGCATGACACACTCATAGACAGTACCTTGACGAAGGTGTCTCCGATGATCTTCCTCTTCTCCTCAGGGTTGGTCGTCATGTTGAGGGTCTTGCTGATGCGTTTCCGTGGCGTCCGGTCCTCGTCGGATATGGGCAGGGTCGTTGTGCCATTATAGAAGGTGTGTGCTGCGTTCACCACTGGAAAGAGAGAGAATTATAGTTTAGTTAGTGATATATTTATATACACAGCCGGGCACATGTATGCTACATTTGAGTCCATTCTGGACAGGTGTAGCACACCAGCATAGCTTTACCTATCACTTTTAAGGTTGACCCCCCCAGCTTGGCCTCTCACCTTTTGAGGATGACCCCCAGCTTGGCCTGACCTCTCACCTTTTGAGGATGACCCCCAGCTTGGCCTGACCTCTCACCTTTTGAGGATGACCCCCCAGCTTGGCCTCACCTTTTGAGGATGACCCCCCAGCTTGGCCTCACCTTTTGAGGATGACCCCCCAGCTTGGCCTCTCACCTTTTGAGGATGACCCCCCCCAGCTTGGCCTCTCACCTTTTGAGGATGACCCCCCCAGCTTGGCTTGACCTCTCACCTTTTGAGGATGATGCCCAGTTTGGCTTGACCTCTCACCTTTGAGGTTGATGCCCAGTTTGGTGAGGGCCTCCTCAACGCTCTGGCTCTCCCTCTTCCTCATAAAGCCATTGTCGATGTGCACCGCGATGACCTGCTCCTGGTTCAGAGCTTTGTTGAGCAGTGCCGTACACACCGTGGAGTCCACCCCACCACTCAGCAGAACCTGGGAACAACATTGGACCAGACATGCCAATCAACACAATGCCAGGACTAGAAAAAAAACATTCTTTCATCTCCACCCCCCTCCCTTTTTTTCTCTCTCTCTAGAGGGACAACCTACTTTCTGGGAGCAGAGGAAGTCGATCACATTGTTTCAGCAGAGAAAACAGTGTAATTTCACTGTCTAATTGAGTGTTTAATAGCTCAGATTAACTTACTATGCCCTCCCAATGTCTCTATGTTCTATACTATGGGGCCCATGTTGTACACCCACATACTGCATCTGACCATACTATAGATTCCTCACCAGTACTTTGGACTTTCCAACTTTCTCCTGAATCTCTGTGATGCAGGACTGCTGGCGGTTCTGGACAGTGAAGTTGGATGTGCAGCCGGCGATCTCAAACAGGAAGTTACGTAATATCTCTGTTCCCCGCTCCGTCAGGTCCACTTCCGGGTGAAACTGGGTCCCATACAGCTTCTTCTGCTCGTTGGCAATACCTGTCAGAGAACAACAGGGGAGGCAGTGGTGAGATGTGGGTGATCAAAGACGAGGCGAATGAAGGGATGGAAGAAGAGGATGGGAAGGGAGGAAGGGGATGGGGAGGGAAGAAGGGGATGGGGAGGGAAGAAGGGGATGGGGAGGGAAGAAGGGGATGTGGAGGGAAGAAGAGGATGGGGAGGGAAGAAGGGATGGGGAGGGAAGAAGAGGATGGGGAGGGAAGAAGGGGATGGGAAGAAGGGATGGGGAGGGAAGAAGGGGATGGGGAGGGAAGAAGGGGATGGGGAGGGAAGAAGGGGATGGGGAGGGAAGAAGAGGATGGGGAGGGAAGAAGGGGATGGGGAGGGAAGAAGGGGATGGGGAGGGAAGAAGAGGATGGGGAGGGAAGAAGAGGATGGGGAGGGAAGAAGAGGATGGGGAGGGAAGAAGAGGATGGGGAGGGAAGAAGGGGATGGGGAGGGAAGAAGGGGATGTGGAGGGAAGAAGAGGATGGGGAGGGAAGAAGAGGATGGGGAGGGAAGAAGAGGATGGGGAGGGAAGAAGAGGATGGGGAGGGAAGAAGGGGATGGGGAGGGAAGAAGGGGATGGGGAGGGAAGAAGAGGATGGGGAGGGAAGAAGGGGATGGGGAGGGAAGAAGGGGATGGGGAGGGAAGAAGAGGATGGGGAGGGAAGAAGGGGATGGGGAGGGAAGAAGGGGATGGGGAGGGAAGAAGAGGATGGGGAGGGAAGAAGAGGATGGGGAGGGAAGAAGAGGATGGGGAGGGAAGAAGAGGATGGGGAGGGAAGAAGGGGATGTGGAGGGAAGAAGGGGATGTGGAGGGAAGAAGAGGATGGGGAGGGAAGAAGAGGATGGGGAGGGAAGAAGAGGATGGGGAGGGAAGAAGAGGATGGGGAGGGAAGAAGAGGATGGGGAGGGAAGAAGGGATGGGGAGGGAAGAAGAGGATGGGGAGGGAAGAAGAGGATGGGGAGGGAAGAAGAGGATGGGGAGGGAAGAAGAGGATGGGGAGGGAAGAAGAGGATGGGGAGGGAAGAAGAGGATGGAATGCCAACGATCTTCATGATCATATTGTGCAATTGACTGAACGTAGGGAAGTATGGCAGTAGACTAAATTAGTCTAAAATATAATTTCTTCCAGGCCCAGGACCCTTTCCCAGAATGCTTACCCGCAATGATGCTCCCTGACTGGGCCACCACCTTGAAGTCGTCGGCCACCTTGTCCACACTGTCCCCATGAGTCAACAGCACCAGCTCCTCCTTCTTAAGGCCCCTGACAACATCAAGTCACACACAGGGTCAAAGGTCAGACAGGAAGTACATTCACACACACAGGCATAATGAAACCTAAAATAACTCCACCCATATCTGGAACCAGAGGGAACAAAGCAGCAGCCACATTGTGCTCGTGTCTAACTGTGTGTGTCTGAATAACGACTCGCTCGCCGGCCGCTATTCTCTGGACTGTCCTTTTTCTTCACCATAGTAAGAGGGAAATTCTTTGAGGGAGGAACGGGTACAGCTGTGACACGGCTGTACCCGTTCAGCTATATCCAAACAGCGACTAATCGTTAGCAAGCTAGCCACCATGCTAGCTCTCTTTTCTTAATGTTTTTTCGGAAATGGTAACCGGCCATCACACCGAGTGCCACCGTCGAGATAACCCACTAATCACGAGCTATCTGACTAGCCTACTACGCTAGTTTTTTCTGACTGCTAAAAACATAGCATTCCAGCCATGGCGACAAAACCATCTCCCACTCCAAATGAGGGGAAGATGCCGACACAAATCTGCTCCTGTGGAAACACGATATCGGCCAAGGACAACCACTTGTTCTGCTCCACTTGCCTTGGGTTGCAACATGCCAGGGAAGCGTTAGCCTCCCCCAGCTTTTGTCCACTTCACTGTGAAAAGTCTCCATTGCAAGCTGGGTCCTCCAACAGGACCCTAACATGGGTGCTTGTGTCCACAATGGCTCATCAGGGCGATGGATATCCCCACTGGGAATCCTGGAGCGGCGGCTAGCGCAAGCTGGGGCGACCAGCTCCACGCCATTGCCCCGCTGTTGGAGGACTCCAGCAACGCCCTCACGGCTTCCTTGCCAGGCTTCCTGATTGGAGGTGAAAACTACTCCATGAGGTTCTCCTTTGAAATCGTTGGATGGAGACGAAGACTCCTTCATCCCATCCGGCCAGGCCACCAAGCCTCCTGCCAGGGAATCCGAAACTGGAGACGCAGGACGGGGGGATCCCTACCAGCTCCCGGTGTGGACCTGCATGATGTGTGCAAGCGCGCTGTAGACAAACTGGTGATTCCCAATGCAGTAGCAGAGACCACCGTAAGAGACTACCTAAAGCCAAACGGGCAGCAAGGCAATTACTACCAGTCTTCCCAGAATGCCTGGAGGTTACCCGTACCTACAGTACACCTTTCTTCTCCAAGAACCCTGTCCAATGTGGGTTCGGTGTTGGACTGTGCTGACATGCAAGGGATTGGGCTTGCCCACATGCTTCCCATCTACACCCCAACCAGAAGTCCTCCATGACTTCGACTGGCCCCACCTTACCATGTACGTCCTCCGTAACAGAGAAGGTCTACAGGTCGGTCGCCACAGCAGTGAAGGCTCTCAGCACCGCCTCCATGCTCGCGGCATACCAAGCTGAGCTACAGGATTAGAAAGTGCCGGGTCTGTGGGACGAGATCTGCATTGCCACAGACCTCAACCTGGGTTTGCTTAAAGCCGCCATCCAGGTGTCAGGAAGAGTGATGGGGCTCATGACATCCCAGGAGAGGGTGCGATGGCTCAATCTATCCACAGTGTCTGACAGCTAAATGCTGAAGATCCTGGATGCTCCAGTAGACCCTAAAGGCCGTCGAGATGATACAGAAACCCTTGGACCTAAACTTGGAGTGTCGGAACCCGCTCGACTACAGCCTCGCCGATGTTAATGGGGGCCTGGTCGGCCCGTCTTTTCCTATAGGCCACGATCAGCTCCTTAGACCTACCACTGTTGTGTCGTCAGCAAACGTAATGATGGTGTTGGATTTGTGCTTGGCCACACAGTCGTGGGTGAACAGGGAGTGCAGGAGGGGACTAAGCATTCACACCTGAGGGGCCCCAGTGTTGATGATCAACATGGCAGATGTGTTGTTGCCTACCCTCACCACCTGGGGGCGTCCCATCAGGAAGTCCAGGATCCAGTTGCAGAGGGAGGTGTTTAGTCCCAGTGTCCTTAGCTTAGTGATGAGTGATGAGTAAACTCTCCTTCCAGACCCATATCAAACATCTCCAATCCAAAGTTAAATCTAGAATTGGCTTCCTATTTCGCAACAAAGCATCCTTCACTCATGCTGCCAAACATACCCTTGTAAAACTGACCATCCTACCAATCCTCGACTTTGACAATGTCATTTACAAAATAGCCTCCAATACCCTACTCAACAAATTGGATGCAGTCTATCACAGTGCAATCCGTTTTGTCACCAAAGCCCCATATACTACCCACCATTGCGACCTGTACGCTCTCGTTGGCTGGCCCTCGCTTCATACTCGTCGCCAAACCCACTGGCTTCATGTCATCTACAAGACCCTGCTAGGTAAAGTCCCCCCTTATCTCAGCTCGCTGGTCACCATAGCATCTCCCACCTGTAGCACACGCTCCAGCAGGTATATCTCTCGTCACCCCCAAAACCAATTCTTTCTTTGGTCGCCTCTCCTTCCAGTTCTCTGCTGCCAAAGACTGGAACGAACTACAAAAATCTCTGAAACTGGAAACACTTATCTCCCTCACTAGCTTTAAGCACCAACTGTCAGAGCATCTTACAGATTACTGCACCTGTACATAGCCCACCTATAATTTAGCCCAAACAACTACCTCTTTCCCAACTGTATTTAATTTATTTATTTATTTTGCTCCTTTGCACCCCATTATTTTTATTTCTACTTTGCACATTCTTCCATTGCAAAACTACCATTCCAGTGTTTTACTTGCTATATTGTATTTACTTTGCCACCATGGCCTTTTTTGCCTGTATATAGACTTGTGTATACTGTATTATTGACTGTATGTTTGTTTTACTCCATGTGTAACTCTGTGTCGTTGTATCTGTCGAACTGCTTTGCTTTATCTTGGCCAGGTCGCAATTGTAAATGAGAACTTGTTCTCAACTTGCCTACCTGGTTAAATAAAGGTGAAATATTTTTTTTTTTTTTTTTTTTTTAAATCTCCATCTTATACACATAAACAGCCTGGAACTCCTTGGGGTGTCCCTGGCATTAAAGTCTTCTCTCCCATTTCTAGAGGGTCGTCATGTTCCTAGTCATAACAGACAATACCACCGTTGTGGCTTACATAGACAGACAAGGGGGACTGCGATCACTTCACTTACACACACTGATACACTGACTGAATATGTGGAGCAGTTTGCATCTCCAGTCACTGAGACCTACTCATGTACCGGGAGTAGTGAATCTGAGACCTACTCATGTACCGGGAGTAGTGAATCTGAGACCTACTCATGTACCGGGAGTAGTGAATCTGAGACCTACTCATGTACCGGGAGTAGTGAATCTGAGACCTACTCATGTACCGGGAGTAGTGAATCTGAGACCTACTCATGTACCGGGAGTAGTGAATCTGAGACCTACTCATGTACCGGGAGTAGTGAATCTGAGACCTACTCATGTACCGGGAGTAGTGAATCTGAGACCTACTCATGTACCGGGAGTAGTGAATCTGAGACCTACTCATGTACCGGGAGTAGTGAATCTGAGACCTACTCATGTACCGGGAGTAGTGAATCTGAGACCTACTCATGTACCGGGAGTAGTGAATCTGGGGGCAGATTTACTCTCCATATGAGGAGTGGAAGCTCCACCCAGAGGTAGCCAATCAGGTTTGGATGCACTATGGCACCCCAGCAGTGGAGCTTTATGCATCGATGGAGAATAAACACTGTTCCTGAGGGATCGAGACGCACCGATAGGATTGGACGCATTAGCGCACGAGTGGCCACACATCCTCCTGTATGAATTCCCCAACTGGACCCGATTTCACTCACCCTAGCCAGGGTAGGTCTCTCATACTAATAGCGCTGCATTGGCCAGAGAAACACTGGCTAGCAGAGATCAGTCAACTACTATGCGGTCAACCGCTACCCCTCCCTCTGTGTCGGGACCTACTGTGCCAGGCACGAGGGGAGATGTTCCATCCTCACCCAGAACGGTTCGCCCTCTGGGCCCGTGAACAGCTCAACTTCAACACCGCCAGGCTTCCCCCAAAATGTCATTTAGACTATTCAGAGTGCTGGAGCCTTATCCACCAGCTCCCTTTATGATTGTAAACGGCACGTGTTTGAGGAACGGTGCAACAAGTCACAGACAGTGTCATTCCAGTGCTTTGTCTCTATAATCATGTCATTTCTACAGGAATTATTATTAGACAAAAAGGCTTTTTCTACTATTAAAGTATCAGGCAGATATTTTGGCTTGTCATGTGGGTTTTGGGAGCACGACACTTTTACGAAGGGTGCATGTCGTTTGTGTCCAGTGTCCAAACAGCTTGCCTCTTCGTGGGACAGTTGTTTTGGATGCTCTATGACAACAGCATTTTGAGCCGCTGGATCATGTGGATCTGAAGATGCTTTTAATTAAAGACAGCTCTATTACTAGCACTGTCCCTCTGCTAAGCGTGTAAGTGACATTCACGCACTCTCAGTGCATTCGTCATGTGCAGCTGGCACCTAGTAACGATAGTATCATTGTGGCCTAACCCCTTGCCTTTATCCCTAAGATTATTAACCCAACTTTGATGCGTCTTACCCTTGACCATTTTCCTCTCCGGGTGCATATGTTGTGCCCAGCACTCTACATATATACATGGACAGGACTAAGGGGTTTAGAAAATGTCATTAGATATTCATTTCCTGGATGAAACCTTACAACGGTGAAGCGCTCACAAAACAGCACAGGATAGTGGGGGGCATTGCTTTGACCTACACAAGTAAGGGTCTCCTGCTGGCCTATGGCTCATTTCACTAGAGAAATGGCTACATCCCGGGCTCTATTGAAGGGCATATCTATCCAAGATATTTTTTTTATCAGCGAGTTGGGCTTTGCCGCGTACATTTGCAAAGTTTTATAGGCTTGATGTCACTGCACCGACCCTGGCGCATACGGTTTAACGTGTAGGATCTTCTGCAGGGGCAGAGCTCATTGTGTGGTGTATTGCACAGGGCAGTCGGTCGTCAGGATAAGCTTGTCTGGCAATACGGGAGTCAGATTATCCCATAAGGGAAATACCGAAACTGATACTCGAAAGAGAACTTTAGGTTACGACCGTAACCCCGGTTCTCTGATAGTATGAGTGAGGTATTTCACCAGACCACCAACCTTTGCACGAGCAACGAAGAGGCGTTGCTTATTTTTTGAATGACTCGGAGACGCTGCGTCAGACCTTTCTATAGGGTAGGAGGGATGCCCCTCCCCGAGGCACAAGTCTCGACATCCAGCCTATCACGGCTGGCGTAGTGTAATAAAGGTTTTTGACTAATACACTGTGGGCGTATCTCGTAAGTGAAATACCGAAACGAATACTTGAAAGAGAACTGAAGTATGTGACGGTTGGAATTTTGATCCAGTTCACATCAAACACATGGCTCTGGAACAAACCAATCAAAAACACCTGCTTTTGCTCCTCTAACCATTAACCTATTTACTCAGAGTGGTTACGGTGAAACCACTCTTTCCATCTGCCTACACTGAAGAATCTTTAGTTCTTCCAACCCACCTGAAGAGAGAACAGGTGTTGTCCAGTCCGATGTTGAACACCCCATCCTCTCTCACACTCTTCCTGTGTACAGTTCCTCCAAAAACCTTATTCATCATCTGTGGAGAGGACAATTGATCATTAGCCTCATATCTGCATTTTGTACTGATTGAAAGACCTCCTTTCATTTGTATGTGATGTGTACATAAGAACGTGATTCTTAGTGGGTTTTATCCAATTGATCTGTCTTATGCGAAGGTTTTCTGGGGGAGGTTTCTTGCGTGTGTATTTCTCAGGGCCCTCCTACCTGCATTCCATAGCAGATACCCAGGACAGGCTTTCCAATGGTGAATATGGCAGGGTCAAACCAGGGGGCATCCTCAGCATACACAGAATTAGGCCCACCAGAAATGATGATCGCCCTGGAGACAGAGAAAAGGGGGAGGAAAATTAAAAAAGGTGGAAGGAAGATATATATTCAAAGGCAAAAGACAAAACAATCAATGTCATCATACACAACAACAGAGTAGTCATTTCATACTAATAGCATAGACATGGACAGAGTATACAGCTGTTTGAAAACCCCACCGCTCTCTAGTGTGCCCATAGTTTAGACATGTTCTATTGTCTGTTCATACTGAAGCATTCCAAAAAGGTGTGTGTGTGCATCTATTCTGTAGGGGTGGAGAGACAATTTCGCAAACTGTAATGGAAAAATAGTGTCCCCTAAAAAAGCCCTCCCTGCAGAGATGGGGACCTCTCCTAAGCAGTAGAATGCAGTTTAAACATACACACTCTCTCCAAGGTCAGTAACATTTCATATATTTACAAAGACCTGCTTAGTCTAGACACTGGTTTGTGTTCCTTTTGTATAGGGCTCCAGGCTCGCTCACAGGCTGTCCTGACAAATGTGTTCCTCCACAGACGATGGACAGATAGAGAGGAGATCTTGGGAATTATCAGTGTCATTGTTCTGACAGGTTCTCTGTCTCATACCTACTGTAGATATGCACGTTCTTGTTTATTTCAAAATGTTTGATCCAGGTTCATGACTTGTAAATGCCACCCAGGTGCAAGTGTGATGTCAGTCAGTCTCACCTGAAGCCTTGTTCTCTGATGGCGAAGGCTGGCGTCTCTAGTGGGAGGATCTCTGAGCGGACAAACAGCTCTCTGACCCGCCTGTCAATCACCTTTCCGTACTGAGCCCCAGCGTCCAGGATGACCACTGCCCCCTCACATGAACCATTCTGAGGCTCAATGCTGCTGATGTCCAGCTGGGGGAGAAAGAACACACATACTGTCCTGACCACGTACAAACACTCAATCAGGATAACCACATAGGCCTACGTGTGGAATAGCCTTCAACCATGTTGTTTTTAATGAAGATACAAAAGTCTATATTCCAAACACAATGGTTGAACCAACGGGTGTTCAAAAAGCATTACAAAACATTAAATTAATTCAGAGACAGACAAAACCCATTTGCGATGGTGAATGGCCCCACTTCGCTAACCTCACTGTGAGGAACGGGATTCATTAAGGCCAGAACACAATTTGAGTACTGAGAAGAGGACACGCAGAATCACGAGTCACACAGAAGCTAGGGGCCTGAGCATGGTCCAGTTGGGACCAGCTTTAGTAAACTGTTCAGTCAAGTAGGGGCTTTAACCTGCCTTTTGAGATTTCTAGTGACCAGATAGATGCTTCAAGCCATGATTCACAGGCCAGTGGACGTTACTCTAGGATAGATATCATAAGTTGTTTTGCAGTTTAATCTATACGCCAGCCCCTTATGCATGACTTATGGAGACAGCCATTGATTAATTGATATGGCAGTCAAGTGTTATCAAGAGATAGTGATTTTAAGACCGTCACTATGGTTACAAGCTTAATATTCCTATCAAAACTAAATTTCTCATTCAATACATTGGGGCATTAGATATGGGGGGAATCAAATGCACTGCTCTAGTAGTAAATTGTTAAGTTGAGTAGCGTGTCCCCACGTGGTTTCTGACACTCCGCACTTCCGTCAATGAAAAACAACAGGCATTCGCTCGTGTACCAAGTACTGCAAGTGACACCATTAAAGCCCTAAAACTGCGAACCACACATTGCATATAAAACCGCGTCGATATTGGATGTGGAGTTGTTATACTGGGCCTGCTTTCCTGGAGAAAAGTAAAATGGAGTACTTATGGACATCAAAAAACCCAATACGATGGTTGGCCTATGCTGCAGCTGGCACAACTGTGTGGTGGATGGACAGACTGGAGACCGGGCGCTAGCTGGCTAGTCATAGTTAGGCTAGCCACCAACCCGATTGTTTCTGTTAAATAACCAAAAAACAATATGCATGCTCGTAACACAATCTCGCACTGTTGCTACGAAGTTGAAATATATCAAGTCCACGATCATCTGTAACTACACTGCGAGCTATTATGCTAGTGAGCTAACAATATCGTGCTATTGCTAACGTTAGTTGGCTAACTACAGTAGTCGATATCCAGCTGTGCGGCTGCAGCTAGCTAAGCTACATTTACACGCGGCTTCTGCTAGCAATGTCTACACCATGAAAGATGCAATAGTGGCATAAAAGTTAAATTCACTATCTGCCGGAGCTTTATAAAAACCCTCAAAAACATACATTTAAAAGACGAGGCAACAGGCATGAAGACATGCATCTCCGACGGGGGTGCGCGCACGCCGCAAGTTTGCTGAAAACACGACATAGGCCGTAGCTAACCGGGGACTCCCAGCGCCCATGTCCCGCAGCCGACAACCACCGACAGACAGCCGATACACATTGAACGAGAAACGGGATATGTTGCTTCCTTCGCGGCACATAGGCCGTTGTTGGACTGACCTTGGTATCTCCGTTGCACAGAGCCATGGATGAGTGTAGCAGAATGAACTGTCCTCCTCGGTCTTCCAGATAGCACGCAACAGAGAGAGAGAGAGACTAGTGGTTGCTCGCTGAGTTGTTGCGCCGACCGCTGACGAAAATGTGTGCTAACTAGCGCTTCCGTAGCTACAATAGTCACTGGCTGGATGGCTTTCTATGACCGTGCGCTGTCCGACCACTTCGCTCAAAGACTGTCCCCTCCCCTCTTGAAGAGTAGGGAGTACTAGTGACTGTCTGCGTGGGAATAAGGGCTTCTAGGGAGGAGTTACTCCTGGATAATTCACTGGAAAAGTTGTATTATGGAAAAGCTGCTGCAGTTTACAAGGGGAATAATTCGCCCTATGTCTAATTATCTATATCACGTGAATAATGTAAATAGTATGTCATTGCTAGCGGACACCGTTCCATGGGGAAAGACGTATCTGGGGATCATTTTGGATCCATCTGTGGGTGAAGTGTAACAGGAGCTATGAGGGGAAATCCAGACAACGGTATGTCTGGATCATGGGTTCAGCTTCGACTAGAGGAACTGAGTGTTTGTACATTCACTGTGTGGTAACATGGTACACTGCATGTAATAGACACATATGAAGAGGAGTCTTCTGACGTTCTGAAAGGGACTGTTAAGTTCTCTGCTGTTGGGGTAGATGGAAAATGGACGTGTGAACTTTACTGACTTTATTGTCCCCACGGGGACATTTTGTTGCAGTGTCGTGTATACGTTCAAAGTGGTGTTTAAATACAAAACAAACCTGACAATACAACTTTCATAATGGTTACATACCAATAAAAAGAGACTAGCCTGCTGGCCTTACTGGGTCGATAGGAACATCAGCCAGAGCTATTTAGGAGGGATATCACACCTGGCACAAGTGTTTGTCTAGTTGTGTTTTTCTGGGGGGCTTGGTCTAAAATTACTTTGTGAGCCTTGTGACCTTAAAGATCTCATCCAGGCCTGTCTGTTTGACTACAAGTAGCTTGTTTGCTGTGGTGATAATCCCTCTCAGCACATTGCCAAACCAACAAACAATACAACAAGTTTAAATACTCTTAATGGAGATTTGTAAAACAGAGTCAGTATAGTACAGTCTACATTAAAAGATCCCAGCTTGTTGAGAAAGTACAGTCTCTGTTGACTCTTTTAGTAGATCAGGTCTGTACATTTACTCTACTGAAGCTTATTGTCCAAGAGGACACCCAGGTATTTGTATTCCTCTACAGTCTCTTTATTCTGACCTCTGATAGATGTTGCAGAGGTAGGTGTTGTACACTTCCTGAAGTCAATGCACATCTCTTTGGTCTTGTTGGTATTGAGGACCGAGTGTGATTCATCACACCACTCTACAGAGTCATCTAGGACCGGGCCATGATGTTCCTCATCATCATGCAACAGCCTGATGAGGGCAGTGTCTTCTGCAAAGTTAAGGTGTTTGTCAGGATGGGAACTAGTACAACTATTAGTGTGCAGGAGTGGGGACTAAAACACATCCCAGAGGAGAGCTGTGACCGCTGGCTCAGGAAGTCCAACAGTCACAAAACCAGCCCTCCATCTAAGAAGTCCCGAATGAGTCTCTGTGCCAGAATGTAAGGCTGGAGTGTGTTGAAGGAGAAGAAAACGTCAACAAACAAAACCCTGACATTGACAAAACCCTGAACCTTTGTTCAAGCTCTGTGTTGTGTACGCTCAGTTAAGTTACACCCGAGGAGGGCAGAAGAGAGGAATCTCACAGCAACGAGACAGAGTGCCACTACTGGAACAAAAGTTAAGTTACACCTGAGGAGGGCAGAGGAGAGGAATCTCACAGCAACGAGACAGAGTGCCACTACTGGAACAAAAGTTAAGTTACACCTGAGGAGGGCAGAGGAGAGGAATCTCACAGCAACGAGACAGAGTGCCACTACTGGAACAAAAGTTGAGTTACACCTGAGGAGGGCAGAGGAGAGGAATCTCACAGCAACGAGACAGAGTGCCACTACTGGAACAAAAGTTAAGTTACACCTGAGGAGGGCAGAGGAGAGGAATCTCACAGCAACGAGACAGAGTGCCACTACTGGAACAAAAGTTAAGTTACACCTGAGGAGGGCAGAGGAGAGGAATCTCACAGCAACGAGACAGAGTGCCACTACTGGAACAAAAGTTGAGTTACACCTGAGGAGGGCAGAGGAGAGGAATCTCACAGCAACGAGACAGAGTGCCACTACTGGAACAAAAGTTAAGTTACACCTGAGGAGGGCAGAGGAGAGGAATCTCACAGCAACGAGACAGAGTGCCACTACTGGAACAAAAGTTAAGTTACACCTGAGGAGGGCAGAGGAGAGGAATCTCACAGCAACGAGAGAGAGTGCCACTACTGGAACAAAAGTTAAGTTACACCTGAGGAGGGCAGAGGAGAGGAATCTCACAGCAACGAGACAGAGTGCCACTACTGGAACAAAAGTTAAGTTACACCTGAGGAGGGCAGAGGAGAGGAATCTCACAGCAACGAGACAGAGTGCCACTACTGGAACAAAAAGATTCAACTGTTGTGCTGCAGGGTCCTGTTTCACCCTTTCAGTTTCGTACGGAACATGCTGGTTTGTTCATGTGGGATTATTATCATTATTTTAATGATGAATCAAATTTGTAAAATAATAAAGAAAGCCGCTGGATATATCATTTGACTCGTGGTTGGATGGTTGCAGTTATCATGGAGGTTTCTCTAACAGCATCTCTCCCATGTATCAAATGCTGAGAGAGTGAAATGAGGGGAGAAATGATCCCTTCTAAATGGCAAATTGTCAGAAAAATACTGTAGAAATGAGTACCACTACATCAGGCCAAGACGGGGGAAATTATAAGATAAATAAAATGGTTATTATTATGTAGTAATAATGTAATGTCAAATAATACCCATATATAGCCTCACTACTGTATATAACCTCTCTACTGTATATAGCCTCTCTACTGTATATAGCCTCACTACTGTATATAACCTCTCTACTGTATGTAGCCTCACTACTGTATATAACCTCTCTACTGTATATAACCTCACTACTGTATATAGCCTCACTACTTTATATAACCTCTCTACTGTATAGAGCCTCACTACTGTATATAACCTCTCTACTGTATATAACCTCACTACTGTATATAGCCTCACTACTGTATATAGTATCTCTACTATATAGAGCCTCACTACTGTATATAGTATCTCTACTGTATATAGCCTCACTACTGTATGTAGCCTCACTACTGTATATAGCCTCACTACTGTATGTAGCCTCACTACTGTATATAGCCTCACTACTGTATATAGCCGCTCTACTGTATATAGCCTCACTACTGTATATAGCCTCTCTACTGTATATAGCCTCTCTACTGTATATAACCTCACTACTGTATATAACCTCTCTACTGTATATAGCCTCACTACTGTATATAGACTCTCTACTGTATATAACCTCTCTACTGTATATAACCTCACTACTGTATATAGCCCCTCTACTGTATACAACCTCTCTACTGTATAAAGCCTCTCTACTGTATACAACCTCTCTACTGTATATAGCCTCTCTACTGTATATAGCCTCACTACTGTATATAGCCTCACTACTGTATATAGACTCTCTACTGTATATAGCCGCTCTACTGTATATAGCCTCACTACTGTATATAGCCTCACTACTGTATATAGCCTCTCTACTGTATATAGCATCTCTACTGTATATAGCCTCACTACTGTATAAAGCCTCACTACTGTATATAGCCTCTCTACTGTATATAGCATCTCTACTGTATATAGCATCTCTACTGTATATAGCCTCACTACTGTATAAAGCCTCACTACTGTATATAGCCTCTCTACTGTATATAGCCTCTCTACTGTATAAAGCCTCACTACTGTATAAAGCCCCACTACTTTATATAGCCTCACTACTGTATATAGACTCTCTACTGTATATAGCCTCTCTACTGTATATAACCTCACTACTTTATATAGCCTCACTACTGTATATAGACTCTCTACTGTATATAGCCTCACTACTGTATATAGCCTCACTACTGTATAAAGCCTCACTACTGTATATAGCCTCTCTACTGTATATAGCCCCACTACTGTATATAGCCTCTCTACTGTATATAGCCCCACTACTGTATATAGTCTCTCTACTGTATATAGCCTCACTACTGTATATAGCCTCTACTGTATAAAGCCTCACTACTGTATAAAGCCTCACTACTGTATATAGCCTCTCTACTGTATATAGCCCCACTACTGTATATAGCCTCACTACTGTATATAGCCTCTACTGTATATAGCCTCTCTACTGTATATAGCCTCTACTGTATATAGCCTCACTACTGTATATAGCCTCTACTGTATATAGCCTCTCTACTGTATATAGCCTCTACTGTATATAGCCTCTCTACTGTATATAGCCTCTACTGTATATTGCCTCTCTACTGTATATAGCCTCTCTACTGTATATAGCCTCTACTGTATATAGTCTCTACAGTATATAGCCTCTACTGTATATAGCCTCACTACTGTATATAGCCTCTACTGTATATAGCCTCGACTGTATATAGCCTCTCTACTGTATATATCCTCTACTGTATATAGCCTCTCTACTGTATATATTCAAATTCAAGCTGCTTTATTGGCATGAAAAACATTGTGTCGATATTGCCAAAGCAACAATGTATACAATATACATTGTAACAAAATTATAAATGATAGCAAATAATAATATAAAATGGTAGTAAATAGTAATACAAAATGAAATACAAAAATAATAACAATAAAATGGTAACAGTCAATAGTAGAAATGTAATAAATATAAAATCAAATTATGGAAAATGAAACTATAACTAACTTATTACTAAATAACTGTCATCTTCTTCTTTATATCAGTACTACAACTACAATCATCATTACTACGACTACTACTACCATCACTAAACTGTTATCACTACCATTACCACCCATATTTGGAATGATAAACATTAATAATTATAGTCATAACAATAATAGTAATAATAAGTACCTTACTGTTTACTATGCAGATGTTATTATTCAGTGTCCCTCAGGCTATGGCAGGAAAATATATATTTGGCTGCAAGAGGAGCCATTGCTCCTTCGCCCATGAGTATTCTTAGTTTTTCCTCTGGGTTCAATTTGTAAAAATGTGGAATATATATGAAGTCATTTCTGTGAATAATGAATCTCTTTGTGAGGAATATTTATCACAGTAAAGGAGAAAGTGCATCTCTGTCTCTACCTCCCCTGTCATGCAGTGACCACATACACGCTCCTCTTTGGGTAGCCATGTCTTTTTATGTCTGCCGGTTTCTATTGCCAATCGGTGGTCACTCAGCCTGTACTTAGTAAGGATCTGTCTCTGCTTCGTATCTCTGACAGAGTAGAGATAATCAGCCAATTCATATTCTCTGTTTAGGGTCAGATAGCAATTTAGTCGGCTTTGGGATTTTGTTTCGTTTTTCCAGTATTGTAAATATGATTCCTTTGATTGGTTCATGATTTTGCTTATTGGAATTCTTTCTTTTGAAGCAGTGCTGGTGTCAGCTTGGTTGGTGAGGTCCAACACCAGCTGACTGAGAGGGCTTGTTTCTGGGCTCAGCTCTTGGGCTTGAAGTGCTTTAAATTGCAGACTCGAATTTGGACTTGAATATAGATGTAGCCAAAATTTTTATGATCTTTTCTGTATCTTCATTATTACTGGAAAACGGCCCAATTCTGCCCTACATGCATTAGTTGGTGTATTTTTAAGTCGCTCTGGATAAGAGCGTCTGCTAAATGACTTAAATGTAAATGTAAATGTATTTCTCTGGACTTGTAGGATTTTCCGACAGAATTCTGCATGTAGGGCTTCAATTGGATGTTTGTCCCACATTTTAAAATCCAGTTTATTGAGTGGCCCCCAAACCTCACTTCCATAAAGTGCTATTGGTAGAATAACACTGTCAAATATTTTAGTCCAAATTTTTTAATTGGGATGTTGATTTTGAATAATTTCATTTTTATTGCATACATTGCTCTGCGGGCTTTTTCTTTGAGTGCATTCACTGCCATATTAAAGTTTCCCGATGCAGATATGGTCAGACCAAGGTAGGTGTCATTTTTTGTGTGTTCAATTAAGGTGTTGTTCAGGGTGAATTTACATTTGTGTTTCTGACATCTCGTTTTTTTTTGGAAAATAATGATTTTAGTTTTTTGGAAATTTACTGCCAGGGCCCAATTATGGCAATATTGCTCCAGAATATTAATGTTTTGTTGAAGACCTTCTTTGGTTGGTGATAGAAGTACCATGTCATCAGCATATAGCAGGTATTTCACATCTGTGTCAAATAGTGTGAGTCCTGGGGCTGGAGATTGGTCCAACATGTCTGCTAATTCATTGATATAAATGTTGAAAAGATTTGGACTCAAATTGCAGCCTTTTCTCACACCTCAACATTGTGGAAAAAATTCTGTTCTTTGGTTTTTGATTTTTATTGCACACTTGTTTTCTGTGTACATACATTTTATTAAGTCATATACCTTACCACCAAGACCACCTACATTAATAAACACCACCTTACCACCAAGCCCACTTTGGAGAATTTTGTAGAATAGCCCTTCGTGCCAAATCGAATCAAATGCTTATATCAAATAGATCAAATAGCCTCTACTGTATATAGCCTCTACTGTATATAGCCTCTCTACTGTATATAACCTCTACTGTATATAGCCTCTACTGTATATAGCCTCTACTGTATATAGCCTCTCTACTGTATATAACCTCTACTGTATATAGCCTCTCTACTGTATATAACCTCTACTGTATATAGCCTCTCTACTGTATATAGCCTCTACTGTATATAGCCTCTCTACTGTATATAGCCTCTACTTTATATAGCCTCTACTTTATATAGCCTCACTACTGTATATAGCCTCTCTACTGTATATAGCCTCTCTACTGTATATAGCCTCGCTACTGTATATAGCCTCTCTACTGTATATAGCCTCTCTACTGTATATAGCCTCACTCCTGTATATAGCCTCACTACTGTTATTATTCACTGTCTTTTTACTGTTGTTTTATTTCATTACTTATCTATTGCTCACCTAATACCTATGTTTTACTTAAAGATTGCACTGTTGGTTAGGGCCTGTAAGTAAGCATTTCACTTATTCGGCTGTTGTATTCGGCACATGTGACAAATAAACTTTGATTTGATTTGATATAGTGGACTGTCAATTCAAGTTTGAGGCCTAGCAATCCACCCCAAACCCTCATCCCCCTTTCTATCTGAAACAGTGACTTCTTGTGTATGGGGTTAGCTAACGCAGTGTCACATGCTTTATCCTAGTTTGCCTGTCTGCCTGGTCTGGTCACATGACATTAAGCAGTTTCACATGGTTCTCATAGCTGTGGCGTATAGGAGCGTGTGGTCCTTCATTATCTTCGACACCGAATGGAGACTCACCCTGGTTGACACGATGGATGCTTTACGTGCCATTTACTTATATTACTATGAAGAGGGGCCCCTCACAACATAGCTCTTGTTTTAGGTTGGGTGAGTTGGTAGGAGCAGAGTGATATGGGCCACAGGATTAACAGTTACCCCTCAAAGGTCTGTTTAAGAAAACATAGTGTGCCTCCCATCTGAACACCTTACCTTGACACTCACTCTTAGCATGAAAATACAAGAAACGGATCCATTCACGAACTGACAAATGATATCAGATTTAGAAAATGTCCTGCATTAATTAAACTGCAGCCTGTATGAAATAAAACTGTTTTCAAACAATCAGTGGAGGGCAGAGGTTTGTTCTGAGGAATCAGCTATTAATGTACCATAGGATATAGGCTCCATACTGTGAGAGAAATCAGCACCGGGATAAAGGAAAAGCTCTTCAGCAGCCTTACACAATCTCTCATTCTATTCCTTTACCGACACTGCCCTGTCCCCCAATCCTTCCCTCTCTATGAGAAAGTGATGCATAAATGTACAATGGTAAACGGGCCAAAAATACTGCTGTGGATAATATTTTACTTGGTTAATTATCACCGTATGAGAGAGACAGGGAGAAAACCTATCTGGGGGTTAAATGATCCCAGTGTCAATGGAGGTCAGGTTTCTCTTGAAACTGTATTTGTACCAAATGACCACTAGAGGATGAACGTCAGTCAATTTTGAAAAGTGCTGTTCCCCCTTAGAAAAACAAGACTTACCTTAAATGTAACATTTATAAGAAAATTGGGGAACACAGTGTCAATATTAATTTTAGTGGAAATGTCAAGCAGTAGGCCAATGACTATTACCGCAAACCAGCTGAGTAAACAAGTAAGTACATTTTCCAATGTATTTTTTAAATAATAATCTACTACTGTACATTATTGTGTGTGGAAGTACATCATTTTATCCTTTCAAATGATCAGTGTGCCTACTAGTAACATAATGTGAGATCAATGGAACATGGAGATGTGATGAAATCCTTGGTGAGATATTACCACGTGTCTCACAGGACATGGGCTCAAAAAATAATGGCAGGTTTATTAGAGACTGAAAATATTTGACATGGGTCCCCAGATCCTCAAAAATGTCTACAGCTGCACCATCGAGAACATCCTGACCGGTTGCATCACCGCCTGGTATGGTAACTACCCGGCATCTGACCGTAAGGTGCTACAGAGGGTAGTGCGAACGGCCTAGTACGTACGTCACTGGGGCCAAGCTTCCTGCCATCCAGGACTTATATGATAGGCAGTGTCAGAGGAAGTCCCGAAACATTGTCACCCAAGTCATAGACTGTTCTCTCTGCTACCGCACGGCAACCGGTACCGGAGCACCAAGTCTAGGTCCAAAAGGCTCCTTAACAGCTTCTACCCCCAAGCCATAAGACTGCTGAACAATTAATCAAATGGCCACCCGGATTATTTGCATTGACCCCCCCCTGTTTATTATCTATGCATAGTCAATTTACCCCTACCTACATGTACAAATGACCTCACCTAACCTGTACCTCCGCACATTGACTCGGCACTGGTACCCACATTATTGTTATTTTAACTGCATTGTTGGTTAAGGGCTTGTAAGTAAGCATTTCATGGTTAGGTCTACTACACCTGTTGTATTCATCATTTCATGGTTAGGTCTACTACACCTGTTGTATTCATCATTTCATGGTTAGGTCTACTACACCTGTTGTAAATCAAATCAAATCAAATCAAATTTATTTATATAGCCCTTCGTACATCAGCTGATATCTCAAAGTGCTGTACAGAAACCCAGCCTAAAACCCCAAACAGCAAACAATGCAGGTGTAAAAGCACGGTGGCTAGGAAAAACTCCCTAGAAAGGCCAAAACCTAGGAAGAAACCTAGAGAGGAACCGGGCTATGTGGGGTGGCCAGTCCTCTTCTGGCTGTGCCGGGTAGAGATTATAACAGAACATGACCAAGATGTTCAAATGTTCATAAATGACCAGCATGGTCGAATAATAATAAGGCAGAACAGTTGAAACTGGAGCAGCAGCACAGTCAGGTGGACTGGGGACAGCAAGGAGCCATCATGTCAGGTAGTCCTGGGGCACGGTCCTAGGGCTCAGGTCCTCCGAGAGAGAGAAAGAAAGAGAGAATTAGAGAGAGCATATGTGGGGTGGCCAGTCCTCTTCTGGCTGTGCCGGGTGGAGATTATAACAGAACGTGGCCAAGATGTTCAAATGTTCATAAATGACCAGCATGGTTGAATAATAGTAAGGCAGAACAGTTGAAACTGGAGCAGGAGCATGGCCAGGTGGACTGGGGACAGCAAGGAGTCCTCATGTCAGGTAGTCCTGGGACATGGTCCTAGGGCCCAGGCCAGTTGAAACTGGAGCAGCAGCATGGCCAGGTGGACTGGGGACAGCAAGCAGTCATCATGTCAGGTAGTCCTGGGGCATGGTCCTAGGGCTCAGGTCCTCCGAGAGAGAGAAAGAAAGAGAGAAGGAGAGAATTAGAGAACGCACACTTAGATTCACACAGGACACCGAATAGGACAGGAGAAGTACTCCAGATATAACAAACTGACCCTAGCCCCCCGACACATAAACTACTGCAGCATAAATACTGGAGGCTGAGACAGGAGGGGTCAGGAGACCCCTCCTGTCATCATTTCATGGTTAGGTCTACTACACCTGTTGTATTCATCATTTCATGGTTAGGTCTACTACACCTGTTGTATTCATCATTTCATGGTTAGGTCTACTACACCTGTTGTATTCATCATTTCATGGTTAGGTCTACTACACCTGTTGTATTCATCATTTCATGGTTAGGTCTACTACACCTGTTGTATTCATCATTTCATGGTTAGGTCTACTACACCTGTTGTATTCATCATTTCATGGTTAGGTCTACTACACCTGTTGTATTCATCATTTCATGGTTAGGTCTACTACACCTGTTGTATTCATCATTTCATGGTTAGGTCTACTACACCTGTTGTATTCATCATTTCATGGTTAGGTCTACTACACCTGTTGTATTCATCATTTCATGGTTAGGTCTACTACACCTGTTGTATTCATCATTTCATGGTTAGGTCTACTACACCTGTTGTATTCATCATTTCATGGTTAGGTCTACTACACCTGTTGTATTCATCATTTCATGGTTAGGTCTACTACACCTGTTGTATTCATCATTTCATGGTTAGGTCTACTACACCTGTTGTATTCGGTGCATGTGACAAATAACATTTGATTGGATTACATTAAGTAATAGGCATAAACATAGGATCCAGAGTGTGATCACTTTTTTATTTGTTTAATTTTTCTGTTATTTTACTTAAATACATGGCCCTATAATTATTAGTCACAATCTACAACTATAATCTATAACTCTTAGATATAATATGTAACACAAAAGTTAAAAGAGATTAGCTATTAGATTCAATATATACAAGTGCCCTCCTTAATTATTGGGACAGTGAAGCATTTTTTCTTCTTTTAGCGCTAATCTCCAAATATATGAGGTTAAAGTGCAGACTGTCAGCTTTAATTTGAGGGTATATTCATCCACATCGGGTGAACCATTTAGAAATTACAGCACTTTTTGTAGCCTACATCAAGCTTGTGACTACACATTCTTTGGACACATTTTCTGTGTTTTTGGGGGGTTTTGTTTTAGATTATTTTGTGCCCAAAATAAATTAATGGTAAATAATGTATTGTGTAATTTTGTAGTGACTTTTTAAAAAAAAGAGGAATATAATATGTTTCTAAACACAGCTACCATGATTATGAATTAATTGTGAATAATGATGAGTGAGAAAGTTACAGATGAACCAATATCATATCACCAAGACATGCTAACCTGTCATCATTACAACAACGGGAGTTTAGCATTTTTGGGGAGCATTTTTGGGGACGACCCGCGTCTCATAACACTTGTGTGTAAACGGAAGTCAGACGCCACAAACTCTTTTCACTAAAACCGGTTAAAACAGTGCACAGTAAGTGTGTATTTTGCATTTGTGAAATGATTTTGATGTGATATGAAAGTACAGGGATATATGTTTCCTGAACCATAACACAAAATGAGAATGTTTAGATGGGAGTATTTGGCTGTTCTGGCTTCCATAGTCAATTCGCCTTTAAACGTTATTCTACCTTTATTTCAACAAGGAACAGACTGGGACCAATGTCTCTTTTACAGCGGGGCCCTGCGTATACATGTTTACACATACAGTTTAGGTACAATGATTAAGAGACTACACAATACAAACGATCACAGATAAAACAAAAATATACAGTAGCAGATTATTACATTTACACATATGTTATTCCCCTAACAGCGTTTGGCTCATTATTGAGCTGAGCGACAAAAGGGAATACTGAACCACACGAAAGGCATAAGAATGTGTACGCAGTTCTAAGCGGAACTTTTATTAACATCATTTTGACACGTCAGCTGAAGCACACGGACACATGTCGACGTTACACACGTAGCTACACTTCCTCACCCTCTGAAAAAACGATCTACCGATGTAACCAGGTGAAGGCCAAATAGGTAGCTATGTCTGTGTTTTTGACCGTATTAAATGCAATTCATACATAGTTGAAGGCAACGTTCGCAGTCGAATCAACTACAATCCATGTTTTGAACGATAGTCGACACATTCATTCATTAATCATTCATTGTATGGTTTGGCATGTGGTGTCGCATGACAACAGTCAACACAAGGTCGCATGACAACACAAGGTAACGTCAAAGATTTTTTTACAACGTCATGATAACATGCTTAGCTTGCTAACTATCTTGTACTATCTTGTTATCTCTCATTCATTGTCTAATGTTTGATCTTCAATTACCATTTTAACCAATATTTATTGAATTCACGTGGCCTTTTTGTTGTGTGTATTAGCTATAATAGAAACTCCAGGAAATATTTTCAATGTGTCATAGCGCTACGTTGTTTTGGTTCCCACCCACATCATGAGCCTGCTTGGGCTTCGTCAGCGGGAGAACGATGATTATTCAACCTGTATGCCTTCTCTCTCCCATGGATTAAGACTTCTAGCTAGCAACCTTCTCTCTCCAATTGGTCTGGATTAAGACTTCTAACGAGCAACCTTCTCGCTCTCCAATTGGTCTGGATTAAGACTTCTAGCTAGCCACCTTCTCTCTCCAATTGGTCTGGATTAAGACTTCTAACGAGCAACCTTCTCTCTCCAATTGGTCTGGATTAAGATGTCTAGCTAGCAACCTTCTCTCTCCAATTGGTCTGGATTAAGATGTCTAGCTAGCCACCATCTCTCTCCAATTGGTCTGGATTAAGATGTCTAGCTAGCCACCATCTCTCTCCAATTGGTCTGGATTAAGATGTCTAGCTAGCCACCATCTCTCTCCAATTGGTCTGGATTAAGATGTCTAGCTAGCCACCTTCTCTCTCCAATTGGTCTGGATTAAGACTTCTAGCTTGCAACCTTGTTTATGCAGAAGCTGGGCATTGCTGTATTAGCTGGAGATGCTAATTAGGGTCTCATCCAGACAAGGAATTCACTTGTTTGTAGTTGTACATTGCTTTTACAAAGGAAACCAACCTCAGACAAGTGTTGGCAATAAATATTGAGACCTAGAGCCCTCAAACTCAACTCTGGACCTTAAAGCCAGTGCCACTGCATTTGAATTGTTCCCCTCTAATCAGGGACTGATTTAGACCTGGGACACCAGGTTTCCCTCTAATCAGGGACTGATTTAGACCCGGGACACCAGGTTTCCCTCTAATCAGGGACTTATTTAGACCTGGGACACCAGGTTTCCCTCTAATCAGGGACTTATTTAGACCTGGGACACCAGGTTCCCCTCTAATCAGGGACTGATTTAGACGTGGGACACCAAATGTGAGCAATTCATTATCAGGTTGAGCAGAACCAGCAGGTTCCTGACCTCATAGAGTAAGAGTTGAGTACCCTTGGCCAAGACGTAACCCAACTAAAAACACAAACTGAGGGATAGAACAAAGCAGATATTTTTCCTAATAGAAAATGACTAACCCCTGCCTGCATCCTTCCTCTCCAGGTTTCCAGAGGGCACAGCTGGTTTGATGCCCGCGGCTCCACAATGGAGCTATCTGACTCAGTCACACATAAGAACGGGCGGCAGAGGAAGCCTGCTGTCCCCCAGAGGGACATGAGTGACGGGAATAGGGTTCGCAACACCACCCCTGACCTGGAGGAGGAGGGGGAAGCGTTGCTTCGAGGATCCGACACGGAGAACAACGGACAACCCAGTGTGCAGCCTGGGATCAGAGGGGAGCTGGGGAATGTATCTCTGCTACTCTTCCTTTATGTCCTCCAGGGTATCCCTCTGGGCCTGGCCGGGAGCATCCCTCTCATCCTGCAGAGTAAGAATGTCAGCTACAAGGACCAGGCCTTCTTCAGCTTTGTCTTCTGGCCCTTCAGTCTCAAGCTGCTGTGGGCCCCGCTGGTTGACGCGCTCTACCTGACCTGGTTTGGACGCCGGTAAGACACTGATTTATAAGACTGATATGTTTACTAATGTTTTATATTGTGTCTGATGGGTTGACTGCTGCAATCAAATGTGTCAAAGCCTCATCTCTCCTTCTCAGGAAGTCGTGGCTGGTGCCCACCCAGTACCTGCTGGGTCTCTTCATGCTGTACCTGTCGGTTACCGTGGATACGCTGCTGAAAAGTGATGAGGGGCAGGGTCCTGATGTGATAACCCTGACGGCGGTGTTCTTCATGCTGGCCTTTCTGGCAGCCACCCAGGTAACTCACACACACTCACACACTCCAAGTTATTGTGATACATAACTCTGTTATACTCCCTGATCCCAGGACATAGCAGTGGATGGCTGGGCTCTGACCATGCTGTCTAGGGAGAACGTGGGCTACGCCTCCACCTGTAACTCTGTGGGACAGACTGCTGGCTACTTCCTAGGCAACGTGCTCTTCCTGGCTCTGGAGTCAGCTGACTTCTGCAACAAATACCTGAGAGCAGAGCCTAAAGAGACTGGCATCGTGACACTGTCAGGTACAGAATGAGGGAGGGGGAGACAAAGATGAGAAGGCTGAGATCAATGTCATCTGTGAAGCAGGAGGAAGAACGTTAATCCAGATATTTAGTTTAATCTTGCTACGGTCGACTGGTATTAAATACAATTACAGACATGCAGAGCTTGATGAACCCTCCTTGCTGAAGAGGGAATGTCCGTTGGCCAGGTTTTGCATTCGATCATCTTGCCCTGAGTAAACAATAGTTGCTGAAGACGATGGTATCAGAATTGTAGGACATTTTTTGTTTCCTTGTAATCTCTTGATAAGCATAGTTGTGAATAACGTGTACAAGGCATGTGCATTTCCATGCATTTTAGAACATCGATACACTGGCAATTTTGAGGCCAAGCAACTTTTTATTATCTGGGGATATTTGATCAATGCACAGATATTGGTGATTTTTGAGCTGAAGTGAGAGAAAATAAACTCTGGTTTTGGAGTGAACTTTTGGCTGATGATTTTCCATATGGTTTTGCCAGTCAACAGACAGTAACATGCTATAGAAGATGGGTGTATACATCTTGGCCATCACTGCATTGCTTTGCTGTTGTAACCATTCTGTAACATTGTCGTTGTCTCTGATTGGCTCCCTTGGCGCAGACTTCCTGTTTTTCTGGGGCGTGGTGTTCCTGGTGTCGACCACGCTGGTGGCCATTATGAAGAAGGAGAACGCCAGGGGACAGCACGGGAGGAAGAAGGTCCGGGAGGAGACTCAGAGCGTCATGGAAACATACAAACTGCTGCTCTCCATCATAAAGATGCCTGCCGTGTTCACCTTCTGTAGCCTGCTGCTCACTGCTAAGGTATCTACGATACAGCTGCACCTTACCTGACATGTCACCCAGTACAGCTTATCTATACTTATCACCCAGTACAATTTACTGCACCTTACCTGACATGTCACCCAGTACAGCTTATCTATACTTATCACCCAGTACAGCTTATCTATATTTATCACCCAGTACAGCTTATCTATACTTATCACCCAGTACAACTTACTGCACCTTACCTGACATGTCACCCAGTACAGCTTATCTATACTTATCACCCAGTACAGCTTATCTATACTTATCACCCAGTACAGCTTACTGCACCTTACCTGACATGTCACCCAGTACAGCTTATCTATACTTATCACCCAGTACAGCTTATCTATACTTATCACCCAGTACAACTTACTGCACCTTACCTGACATGTCACCCAGTACAGCTTATCTATACTTATCACCCAGTACAGCTTACTGCACCTTACCTGACATGTCACCCAGTACAGCTTATCTATACTTATCACCCAGTACAGCTTATCTATACTTATCACCCAGTACAACTTACTGCACCTTACCTGACATGTCACCCAGTACAGCTTATCTATACTTATCACCCAGTACAGCTTACTGCACCTTACCTGACATGTCACCCAGTACAGCTTATCTATACTTATCACCCAGTACAGCTTATCTATACTTATCACCCAGTACAGCTTACTGTACCTTACCTGACATGTCACCCAGTACAATTTATCTATACTTATCACCCAGTACAGCTTATCTATACTTATCACCCAGTACAGCTTACTGTACCTTACCTGACATGTCACCCAGTACAACTTATCTATACTTATCACCCAGTACAGCTTATCTATACTTATCACCCAGTACAACTTACTGCACCTGCACCTTACCTGACATGTCTATAAGTCAGGTTAAGCAGGCCAGAATGTGGTCACCCTGTTTAGCCTGTCTCTTATTTCTGAGGTGCCTACAGTGTAAACAACCTGCCTGGACAACAAGCCTAATTGACCTGCAGTATCTAACCCAGTCACTGTAAAGGTACCTGTGGGACTCAGCAGTCTGTCTCTGTCTGTCTCCAGATGGGTTTCTCTGCAGCAGATGCAGTGACCGGTCTGAAGCTGGTTGAGGCAGGTGTTCCTAAAGAGCAGCTGGCATTACTGGCAGTCCCCATGGTTCCACTGCAGGTACTACTACCTCTCATCATCAGTAAATACACCGCGGGACCACGCCCACTAGACGTTTTCTACAAGGCCTTTCCCTTCAGGTATACACAATCTCTCACACACACACACACACACACACACACACACACACACACACACACACACACACACACACACACACACACACACACACACACACACACACACACACACACACACACACACTTCCTGTACATTTGTGTTTTCCTGTGTAGGTTGTTGATAGGTCTGGGGTATGCTGTGTTGGTGTGGTGGACTCCCAGTTTAAAGCAGGAAGGGGGATTCCCTCTCTACTACTACACTATAGTCCTGTTCAGCTACGCACTGCATCAGGTAACACTGTTCACACTATCTTTCCATCTCTGTTGTCTCTCAACCACACTATAGTCCTGTTCAGCTACACACACTCTCTCTCTCCTCTTTCTCTATCTTTTATTTTTATATATATATCATTTTATTTATTTGTTTGGCAGGAGGTTAGACTGTTTCCATCTCATTTTGTGGACAGTGTGCGATGAAACCGGTCTTCTCTTGAGAGCCAGCTCTGCTTTCAGAAAGCCTTTCTCAATAGCAAGGTTATGCTCACTGAGTCTATATGTAGTCAAAGCTCTTTGTCTGTCTGTGTGACATTCTGCAGTATACATCCACTTGATCCAGCTTGGGACACTATACACATACACTTTCTCAAACTCCTGCCTTTCCCCTCCTTTACCCACAGGTGGCGCTGTACAGCATGTATGTGGCCTGTATGGCTTTCCATGCTAAAGTGAGTGACCCAGTGATTGGTGGGACTTACATGACCCTGCTGAACACTGTCACCAACCTGGGGGGAAACTGGCCCTCCACCCTGGCATTGTGGATGGTCGACCCACTCACCTCAAAGGAGTGCCAGGGAGCTGCTGGGCAGAAATGTGGCTCCCCAGAGGAGACTGGGGTAAGTGGGAGAGAATTACCTGACAGTATTCCCATTGTACTGTCGTAGTACATTAAATAGCTATTATGTGAATTCTGTGGAAACACTCCTCTTAACCGTATCTCTGTCTTTTTCTCTCTCTCCCCTCCTACAGCTGTGTGTTAAGGAGGGCGGTGTGTGTGTGACGTCGTTGGATGGTTACTATGTGGAGTCGGTGGTGTGTGCGTTGATAGGACTAATGTGGTGGGCGTGGCTAGGGAACAGGATGAGAAGGCTACAGGACCAGAGCCCTGCAGCGTGGAGGTGCAGGATTGGTCAATGACAACGTTCACCCAGCTCCTGACCCCAGCAAGGCCAATCGCCAGACAGCTACAGTCTGATATAAAAGCTTCTGTCTGCTCAGCCTTTGACCCTGGCCTGAACATCGCTTCCTGTCTCTCATTTCTGTTTTTCTGTCTTCCTCCGACTCTCTTTATTTCTCTCCTTCTCTGATGACTCTTCTCAGTGTCCCTCTGTTTTCCCTCCCTTTGCTCAGTGTATATATTATCCTTCAGCAGTCTGTCTCTGCGTTAACTGTAATTGTGGTCCGGCCACCACAAGACTATGGACCATAACGGTCAATAACCACATACTCACTTGGAGAGTCAAGAGTTATATTTCTCCTTGCAACGTCACATCCTCACCATGGCTTCTGTGGGTGCCGCTTCAACTATGTCCCATTGGAAACAAAAGAAGGAACTATTCTTCTTGATAGGAATATTTACAGTAGACATAGCTGCTCCTTCTCAATCCACATTGTCCGCTACTTAAACTATTTCACTTTCTCACTGTTTATTTGTGCCTTGCTCTGTTCTTCAAAGACTCCGATTTTAAAGTTGGTCAGATATTTTAAAAAAGGCATTCATCAACGAACGGTCATAAAAAGCAAACCACACATATATGGATGGTTAAATATGAACTTTGAGATGTACAGACAAGACCTAGTTGATAAATAGATCACGTTTCTGTGTGGAACATGGGAGTCAGAAATCACATTTCTATTCTTGATGTTAATCTATTGTCCCTTTGAAAGAAATGCCTAAATTATAACTACTGTTTTAATATACACTGAGTGTACAAAACGTTAGGAACACCTTCCTATTGAGTTACTATGTTAAACGTCCCTAATGTTGAGTCCTTTTGCCATGTTGACTCCAATGCTTCCCACAGTTGGCTGGATGTCCTTTGGGTGTTGGACCATTCTTGATGGGAAACTGTTGAGCGTGAAACTCAGCAGCGTTGCAGTTCTTTACACAAACTGGTGTGCCTGACACCTACTACCATACCCTGTTCAAAGGCACTTCAATCTTTTTTTTCTTGACAATTCACCCTCTGAATGGCACAAACACAATTCATGTCTCAATTGTCTCCCGGCTTAAATCCTTCTTTAACCCGTCTCCTTGCCTCCATCTACACTGATTGAAGAGGATTTAACAGGTGACATCAATAAGGGATCTAAAGCCTTCACCCGGTCCGTCTGTCTTAATGTTTTGTATACTCAGCGTATGTCTCTAACTTTTTGAATACAACAGTGTTTTCTCTATAACAGCAATGACAGGTCAGAGGTTGTGTGAAAGGGAGAAGGGAGTAAACAGTCATGTCTGGATCTGGGGATCACCTGTATCGGTTCTGTTTGGTTTATGTCATAGAAAATGGTCATGTTTTTCTGTTTGTTAATTCTCAAGAGTTATTTTTATTTATTTTGGGGCTCTCTGCTCTATTCTACATCAGGCTGAACAAAATAATTTGCATTGATTCATGTGTGGGACACTGATAAATCAGATTCTGTGTTTCTCCTTTAATGTCTGCCCCTAACCACCTGTCCACATTCAGATGGGGCTCAGCTCCTAAAGGTGAAAGTCAGGGTTGGGGTATAATGAGATGATCCTAGATCAGGTTGTTCTCCTTTTGTGTGTGTGGGGGGACAAAGAGCACGTTGAGTTGCCACACCAATGCAAAGCCTTCATACTGTAACTGAGACGCTTGTTAGCCTTAAATATTTAATTTTTTAACTTTCTCTTTATTTTACATCTTGTGATGCTGCTGTATGTACATCGCCTTTTATGTCTGTGTCAGTACTTTTAACAATTTAAAATATTGCCTAAACTCTACCAGCCATTCATTTACATATGGATATGTTTGTATGTTTGACTTGTTTTGATTTACCAAATATTTAAATGAATGTTATTTGTTTTAGTTTTTTTAGCACTTTTTTTCATGTTGGTTTTGTCTTCATTTTCAGTTATACATTCTTTTAAATAAAAAAAACTCCACTCTAGTTATTTTACTAAATGTGTTTTTAAAGAACGTTCAACTACTCAATTTCCCATAGAATACAAATGATTTGTGATGGGCTGTTGCAAACCAATCTTTGATTCCCAACTCACATTTCTAAAAGCTGAAGTTAAAGACCTGCTTGGTATTGGAGTTGTCCCTAGTGGGAACAACTCTGTGGGAATTGAACCCACAACCCTGGTATTGCATGTGCCGTGCTCTACCGAGAGTGACTACCCGGGTTGGGATCAATTCCATTTAATTTCCAGTCAGTTCGGGAAGTACACTACAATTCCAATTCAATGCTTTTCAATTAGAAACATTTTAGAGAAAAAAATCTATAATTATTGACTAGAATTTCGATGTGATTGACCCGAACTCTGCGCTGTACCCTGTGAGATTTGTCCGCTATGCTGTAAGATGTTCTGAGTAACTTTTGTACCAACATTCCCAAGATGTAAAATTGAAAATATTTACAGTAATAAATATCTTATGTAATACAATGAATATGCACTCTGGTTTCAAATGGTTTTATCTGATTACTCATAAAATACTGTACTTTACATTGTTAAAACGTTAATTAATCCTTTGTGGGTGTGTGAAGTCATAAGAATATTTCTCTACATATCTCACACCTAATTTATGCAATGTATAACATTTTCTATACGTGATATAACTTTAAATTTAGCAGTAGGATTAGATAATGAAGCATTTCTGAAAACGCCACACCAGATCTTCCATACATTACCTGGTGAGCTGGTGGGCAGACGGCCTTTGTCTTCCATACATTACCTGGTTGGCAGACAGCCTTTTGTTGTCTTCCATACATTACCTGGTGAGCTGGTGGGCAGACAGCCTTTTGTTGTCTTCCATACATTACCTGGTGAGCTGGTGGGCAGACAGCCTTTTGTTGTCTTTCAGACATTACCTGGTGGGCAGACGGCCTTTTGTTGTCTTTCAGACATTACCTGGTGAGCTGGTGGGCAGACGGCCTTTTGTTGTCTTTCATACATTACCTGGTGAGCTGGTGGGCAGACAGCCTTTTGTTGTCTTTCAGACATTACCTGGTGAGCTAGTGGGCAGACAGCCTTTTGTTGTCTTTCATACATTACCTGGTGAGCTGGTGGGCAGACAGCCTTTTGTTGTCTTTCAGACATTACCTGGTGGGCAGACGGCCTTTTGTTGTCTTTCAGACATTACCTGGTGAGCTGGTGGGCAGACAGCCTTTTGTTGTCTTTCAGACATTACCTGGTGAGCTGGTGGGCAGACAGCCTTTTGTTGTCTTTCAGACATTACCTGGTGAGCTGGTGGGCAGACAGCCTTTTGTTGTCTTCCATACATTACCTGGTGAGCTGGTGGGCAGACAGCCTTTTGTTGTCTTTCAGACATTACCTGGTGAGCTGGTGGGCAGACAGCCTTTTGTTGTCTTCCATACATTACCTGGTGAGCTGGTGGGCAGACAGCCTTTTGTTGTCTTTCAGACATTACCTGGTGAGCTGGTGGGCAGACAGCCTTTTGTTGTCTTTCAGACATTACCTGGTGAGCTGGTGGGCAGACAGCCTTTTGTTGTCTTCCATACATTACCTGGTGGGCAGACAGCCTTTTGTTGTCTTTCAGACATTACCTGGTGAGCTGGTGGGCAGACAGCCTTTTGTTGTCTTCCATACATTACCTGGTGAGCTGGTGGGCAGACAGCCTTTTGTTGTCTTTCAGACATTACCTGGTGAGCTGGTGGGCAGACGGCCTTTTGTTGTCTTTCAGACATTACCTGGTGAGTTGGTGGGCAGACGGCCTTTTGTTGTCTTTCAGACATTTGAACAACATGCCGGTGTCCAGGAGTGAGGCTGGGACAGACAAGATAGGAGAACATACTCCTAAAAACAAGTTATGTAGCTTTTCAGGTCGCTGACGATAATCTAACCATTGTCCGGTCAAGAACTGTCTGGGATACACACTGCACATTCAAGCATTGAAGGGGAAGGAGTAGAAGGTTCGTTCAAATGAGACAGGAGATCAGCTGTTATTAAAATTGACTAAAGGTGTAGCTAACACGTTCCGACACCTTTGGGTAACATGTCTGTTTTCTCTTCTAGAACATCAGTACTGGACTAGCAATTGCCGGGGTAATAGTAATATCAAGGAGTATTAAATTGGTAAATCGTTTAGGTTATGCATAAAAAGCCAAGTGTGGGGCAAGCATGTTCCACCAGGAGGCGGTAGCGAGTCAGGTTCCACGCAAACCCTGGGTGAAGGAAGGCGGGCATTCTGTCTCTAGCCGATGTCAAGGGAATACTCATAACGACATCGACAGGTTGTGGTGTTTTAACTAGATGAGATGAGTCCTTCCCTCTTCAATGAAATGCCAGCTCTGCGTAGGTTATAAGGTCAGGATCAATTTAGGATGGTAGTTGAAGAGCTGTTTGCCTAATGTGTTGTTTAGTTAGTCAGCCTAACAGCCTTTTCTTCTTAAACAGATTATCAATCTCCATCCCTTGGTTTTAGAAAGGTCCTGATCTGTCGTTTTTGTTTAGCTAATAGAATGATCTGTCGTTTTTGTTTAGCTAATAGAATGATCTGTCGTTTTGTTTAGCTAATAGAATGATCTGTCGTTTTTGTTTAGCTAATAGAATGATCTGTCGTTTTTGTTTAGCTAATAGAATGATCTGTCGTTTTTGTTTAGCTAATAGACTGAACAAAAATATAAACGCAACATGTAAAGTGTTGGCCCCATGTTTTATGAACTGAAATAAAAGATCCCAGAAATGTTCCATATACACAAAAAGCTTATTTCTCTAATTTTGTGCACAAATTTGTTTTCATCCCTGTTAGCAAACATTTCACTTCTGCCAAGATAATCCATCCACCTGACAGGTGTGGCATATCAAGAAGCTGATTAAACGGCATGATCATTACACAGGTGCACCTTGTGCTGAGGACAACAAAAGGCCACTCTAAAATATGCAGTTTTGTCACACAACACAATACCACAGATGTCTCAAGTTTTGATGAAGTGTGCAATTCACATGCTGACTGCGGGAATGTCTACCAGAGCTTTTGCCAGAGAATTTAATTTTAATTTCTCTACCATAAGCTGCCTCCAATGTCATTTAGAAAATATGGCAGTACGACCCCCTGTTGGCTAAAGGTATGGAAGACCCCCTGTTGGCTAAAGGTATGGAAGACCCCCTGTTGGCTAAAGGTATGGAAGACCCCTGTTGGCTAAAGGTATGGAAGACCCCTGTTGGCTAAAGGTATGGAAGACCCCCTGTTGGCTAAAGGTATGGAAGACCCCTGTTGGCTAAAGGTATGGAAGACCCCTGTTGGCTAACGGTATGGAAGACCCCCTGTTGGATAAAGGTATGGAAGATCCCCTGTTGGCTAAATGTATGGAAGACCCCTGTTGGATAAAGGTATGGAAGACACCCTGTTGGATAAAGGTATGGAAGACACCCTGTTGGCTAACGGTATGGAAGATCCCCTGTTGGCAAACGGTATGGAAGACCCCCTACTGGCTAAAGGTATGGAAGACACCCTGTTGGATAAAGGTATGGAAGACACCCTGTTGGCTAAAGGTATGGAAGACCCCCTGTTGGATAAAGGTATGGAAGACACCCTGTTGGCCAACGGTATGGAAGATCCCCTGTTGGCAAACGGTATGGAAGACACCCTGTTGGATAAAGGTATGGAAGACACCCTGTTGGATAAAGGTATGGAAGACACCCTGTTGGATAAAGGTATGGAAGACACCCTGTTGGCTAAAGGTATGGAAGACACCCTGTTGGATAAAGGTATGGAAGACCCCCTGTTGGATAAAGGTATGGAAGACACCCTGTTGGCTAAAGGTATGGAAGACACCCTGTTGGATAAAGGTATGGAAGACGCCCTGTTGGATAAAGGTATGGAAGACACCCTGTTGGATAAAGGTATGGAAGACACCCTGTTGGATAAAGGTATGGAAGACCCCCTGTTGGATAAAGGTATGGAAGACACCCTGTTGGATAAAGGTATGGAAGACACCCTGTTGGATAAAGGTATGGAAGACCCCCTGTTGGATAAAGGTATGGAAGACGCCCCTGTTGGATAAAGGTATGGAAGACACCCTGTTGGCTAAAGGTATGGAAGATCCCCTGTTGGCAAACAGTATGGAAGACCCCTACTGGCTAAATATATGGAAGAACCCTGTTGGCAAACGGTATGGAAGACCCCTACTGGCTAAAGGTATGGAAGACCCCTGTTGGCAAACGGTATGGAAGACCCCTACTAGCTAAAGGTATGGAAGACCCCTACTGGCTAAAGGTATGGAAGACCCCCTACTGGCTAAAGGTATGGAAGACACCCTGTTGGCTAACGGTACAGAAGACACCCTGTTGGCTAACGGTATGGAAGACCCCTGTTGGATAAAGGTATGGAAGACACCCTGTTGGATAAAGGTATGGAAGACCCCCTGTTAGCTAAAGGTTATGGAAGACACCCTGTTGGCTAAAGGTATGGAAGACCCCCTGTTGGCAAACGGTATGGAAGACCCCCTGTTGGCTAAAGGTATGGAAGACACCCTGTTGGCTAAAGGTATGGAAGACCCCCTGTTGGCAAACGGTATGGAAGACCCCCTATTGGATAAAGGTATGGAAGACCCCCTGTTGGATAAAGGTATGGAAGACACCCTGTTGGCTAAAGGTATGGAAGACACCCTGTTGGATAAATGTATGGAAGACACCCTGTTGGATAAATGTATGGAAGACGCCCCTGTTGGATAAAGGTATGGAAGACACCCTGTTGGATAAAGGTATGGAAGACACCCTGTTGGCTAAAGGTATGGAAGACGCCCCTGTTGGATAAAGGTATGGAAGACACCCTGTTGGATAAAGGTATGGAAGACCCCCTGTTAGCTAAAGGTTATGGAAGACACCCTGTTGGCTAAAGGTATGGAAGACCCCCTGTTGGCAAACGGTATGGAAGACCCCCTATTGGATAAAGGTATGGAAGACACCCTGTTGGCAAACGGTATGGAAGACCCCCTGTTGGCTAAAGGTATGGAAGATCCCCTGTTGGATAAAGGTATGGAAGACGCCCTGTTGGATAAATGTATGGAAGACGCCCTGTTGGATAAAGGTATGGAAGACACCCTGTTGGCTAAAGGTATGGAAGACCCCCTGTTGGCTAAAGGTATGGAAGACACCCTGTTGGATAAAGGTATGGAAGACACCCTGTTGGATAAAGGTATGGAAGACCCCCTACTGGCTAAAGGTATGGAAGAACCCCTGTTGGCAAACGGTATGGAAGACCCCCTACTGGCTAAAGGAATGGAAGACCCCCTGTTGGCAAACGGTATGGAAGACCCCCTACTGGCTAAAGGTATGGAAGACCCCCTACTGGCTAAAGGTATGGAAGACCCCTACTGGCTAAAGGTATGGAAGACCCCTGTTGGCTAAAGGTATGGAAGACCCCCTACTGGCTAAAGGTATGGAAGACACCCTGTTGGCTAAAGGTATGGAAGACCCCCTGTTAGCTAAAGGTTATGGAAGACACCCTGTTGGCTTAAGGTATGGAAGACCCCCTGTTGGCAAACGGTATGGAAGACCCCTACTGGCTAACGGTATGGAAGACTGGCTAAAGGTATGGAAGACCCCCTACTGGCTAAAGGTGTGGAAGACCCCTACTGGCTAAAGGTATGGAAGACACCCTGTTGTCTAACGGTATGGAAGGATAAAGGTATGGAAGACCCCCTGTTGGATAAAGGTATGGAAGACCCCCTGTTGGCTAAAGGTATGGAAGACACCCTGTTGGCTAAAGGTATGGAAGACCCCCTACTGGCTAACGGTATGGAAGACCCCCTGTTGGCAAACGGTATGGAAGACCCCCTACTGGCTAACGGTATGGAAGAAACCCTGCTGGCTAAATGTACGGAAGACCCCCTACTGGCTAACGGTATGGAAGAAACCCTGCTGGCTAAATGTATGGAAGACCCCCTACTGGCTAACGGTATGGAAGAAACCCTGCTGGCTAAAGGTATGGAAGACACCCTGTTGGCTAAAGGTATGGAAGACACCCTGTTGGCAAACGGTATGGAAGACCCCCTACTGGCTAACGGTATGGAAGACCCCCTGTTGGCAAACGGTATGGAAGACGCCCTACTGGCTAACGGTATGGAGGAAACCCTGCTGGCTAAATGTATGGAAGACCCCTGTTGGCAAACGGTATGGAAGACACCCTGTTGGCTAAAGGTATGGAAGACGCCCTGTTGGCTAAAGGTATGGAAGACGCCCCTGTTGGATAAAGGCATGGAAGACACCCTGTTGGCAAACGGTATGGAAGACCCCCTACTGGCTAACGGTATGGAAGACCCCCTGTTGGCAAACGGTATGGAAGACGCCCTACTGGCTAACGGTATGGAGGAAACCCTGCTGGCTAAATGTATGGAAGACCCCCTGTTGGCAAACGGTATGGAAGACCCCCTACTGGCTAACGGTATGGAAGACCCCCTGTTGGCAAACGGTATGGAAGACCCCTACTGGCTAACGGTATGGAGGAAACCCTGCTGGCTAAATGTATGGAAGACCCCCTACTGGCTAACGGTATGGAAGAAACCCTGCTGGCTAAATGTATGGAAGACGCCCTACTGGCTAACGGTATGGAAGACACCCTGTTGGCAAACGGTATGGAAGACCCCCTACTGGCTAACGGTATGGAAGACACCCTGTTGGCAAACGGTATGGAAGATCCCCTGTTGGCTAACGGTATGGAAGAAACCCTACTGGCTAACGGTATGGAAGAACCCCTACTGGCTAACGGTATGGAAGAAACCCTGCTGGCTAAATGTATGGAAGACATCCTGTTGGCAAACGGTATGGAAGAAACCCTGCTGGCTAAAGGTATGGAAGACCCCCTACTGGCTAAAGGTATGGAAGACACCCTGTTGGCAAACGGTATGGAAGACCCCCTACTGGCTAACGGTATGGAAGACCTCCTGTTGGCAAACGGTATGGAAGAAACCCTGCTGGCTAAAGGTATGGAAGACCCCCTACTGGCTAAAGGTATGGAAGACACCCTGTTGGCAAACGGTATGGAAGACCCCCTACTGGCTAACGGTATGGAAGACACCCTGCTGGCTAAATGTATGGAAGATCCCCTGCTTGCTGAAGGTATGGAAGAATGGATGGGTTCATATCCCCTTCAACTTTCCCAACACACACAGACACACAAAGCCCACAGGTTAACGGTAAATTGCGCTGTGATAACGAAGATTAGGATTCACCTCCCAGCTGTTGGTAAATCTCTTGTGGTCATTCACACAGCTGTCCCCAATTAGACATTCATGTATTTACTAATCCCAAACCGTGGACACATCAAAACAGATCTATTAGTTTGTGGCTATTAGAGCTTCATAGAGTGACTGTGTCAGCCATAGACCGTCTGCTGCTCTCTTTAACATGACTGTCAGCCATAGACCATCTGCTGCTCTCTTTAACATGACTGTCAGCCATAGACCGTCTGCTGCTCTATTTAACATGACTGTCAGCCATAGACCGTCTGCTGCTCTATTTAGCATGACTGTGCTAAATGGGCTTGCTCCTACCTACCTCTCTGATTTGGTCCTGCCGTACATACCTACACGTACGCTGGTCACAAGACGAGGCCTCCTAATTGTCCCTAGAATTTCTAAGCAAACAGCTGAGGCAGGGCTTTCTCCTATAGAGCTCCATTTTTATGGAACGGTCTGCCTACCCATGTCAGAGACGCAAACTGGTCTCAACCTTTAAGTCTTTACTGAAGACTCATCTCTTCAGTGGGTCATATGATTGAGTGTAGTCTGGCCCAGGAGTGGGAAGGTGAACTGAAAGGCTCTGGAGCAACGAACCGCCCTTGCTGTCTCTGCCTGGCCGGTTCCCCTCTTTCCACTGGGATTCTCTGCCTCTAACCCTGTTACGGGGCTGAGTCACTGGCTTGCTGGGGCTCTCTGGCCCTAAAGGTATGGAAGACGTCACCTGTTGGGTTGATTCACTGTTGTGGTGGCCTGTCTGGGTTGCCCCCCCTTGGTTGTACCGTGGCGGAGATCTTTGTGGGCTATACTGCCTTGTCTCAGGATGGTAAGTTGGTGGTTGAAGATATCCCTCTAGTGGTGTGGGGGATGTGCTTGGCAAAGTGGGTGGGTTATATCCTTCCTGTTTGGCCCTGTCCGGGGTGTCCTCGGATGGGGCCACAGTGTCTCCTGACCCCTCCTGTCTCAGCCTCCAGTATTTATGCTGCAGTAGTTTATGTGTCGGGGGCTAGGGTCAGTTTGTTATATCTGGAGTACTTCTCCTGTCTATTCGGTGTCCTGGTGAATCTAAGTGTGGTCAATTCTCTCCTTCTCTCTTTCTCTCTCTCGGAGGACCTGAGCCCTAGGACCATGTCCCAGGACTACCTGACATGAGGACTCCTTGCTGTCCCCAGTCCACCTGGCCATGCTCCTGCTCCAGTTTCAACAGACCTGAGCCCTAGGACCGTGCCCCAGGACTACCTGACATGAAGGCTTTGCTGTCCCCAGTCCACCTGACTGTGCTGCTGCTCAGTTTCAACTGTTCTGCCTTATTTTATTCGACCATGCTGGTCATTTATGAACATTTGAACATCTTGGTCATGTTCTGTTATAATCTCTTTACAGCCAGAAGACTGGCCACCCCACATAGCCCGGTTCCTCTCTAGGTTTCTTCCTAGGTTTTGGCCTTTCTAGGGAGTTTTTCCTAGCCACTGTGCTTTTACACCTGCATTGTTTGCTGTTTGGGGTTTTAGGCTGGGTTTCTGTACAGCACTTTGAGATATCAGCTGATGTACGAAGGGCTATATAAATAAATTTGATTTGATTTGATTTGATTTGACTGTCAGCCATAGACCATCTGCTGCTCTCTTTAACATGACTGTGTCAGCCATAGACCGTCTGCTGCTCTCTTTAACATAACTGTGTCAGCCATAGACCGTCTGCTGCTCTCTTTAACATAACTGTCAGTCATAGACCGTCTGCTGCTCTCTTTAACATGACTGTCAGCCATAGACCGTCTGCTGCTCTCTTTAACATGACTGTCAGCCATAGACCGTCTGCTGCTCTCTTTAACATGACTGTCAGCCATAGACCGTCTGCTGCTCTCTTTAACATGACTGTCAGCCATAGACCGTCTGCTGCTCTCTTTAACATGACTGTCAGCCATAGACCGTCTGCTGCTCTCTTTAACATGACTGTCAGCCATAGACCGTCTGCTGCTCTTTCTAGCATGACTGTCAGCCATAGACCATCTGCTGCTCTCTTTAACATGACTGTGTCAGCCATAGACCGTCTGCTGCTCTCTTTAACATAACTGTGTCAGCCATAGACCGTCTGCTGCTCTCTTTAACATAACTGTCAGTCATAGACCGTCTGCTGCTCTCTTTAACATGACTGTCAGCCATAGACCATCTGCTGCTCTCTTTAACATGACTGTCAGCCATAGACCGTCTGCTGCTCTCTTTAACATGACTGTCAGCCATAGACCGTCTGCTGCTCTCTTTAACATGACTGTCAGCCATAGACCGTCTGCTGCTCTCTTTAACATGACTGTCAGCCATAGACCGTCTGCTGCTCTCTTTAACATGACTGTCAGCCATAGACCATCTGCTGCTCTCTTTAACATGACTGTCAGCCATAGACCGTCTGCTGCTCTTTCTAGCATGACTGTCAGCCATAGACCATCTGCTGCTCTCTTTAACATGACTGTGTCAGCCATAGACCGTCTGCTGCTCTCTTTAACATAACTGTGTCAGCCATAGACCGTCTGCTGCTCTCTTTAACATGACTGTGTCAGCCATAGACCGTCTGCTGCTCTCTTTAACATGACTGTCAGCCATAGACCATCTGCTGCACTCTTTATCATGACTGTCAGCCATAGACCGTCTGCTGCTCTCTTTAACTATGCTGTTTGCTTGAGTGGAAGGGAATCTGGCTTTGATGTTTGCTGAAGTATTGTAGTCAACCTAATGGTTGGTCTCTCCTGTAGAGACAGGTTTTATATATCCTAAAACCAAAGTACACACTACTTTAATCCAATTAATTTAATTTGATAGGTATTGGATCATGGCTTGTTGTCTGATAAAGCGCGACCATCTTTTTCATCTTTATCTAATTAAGACAAACATTTTTCTAAAGAGTGAGTGAGCTTCATGCCTTCTGCCCACAATATTTAGTTTAGCTCCCTTCATCGGACTGAGTGAGCATAGTAACCCTGTTAGAGAAGAGGCTAGCTGCAGTATTAAGTTATGGTTCTGCCCTGCAGTCAAACTGACGGTATTAGATACTGCTCTTTCAGCTACAGTGGTTTGCGAAAGTATTCACCCCCCTGTGGCATTTTTCCTATTTTGTTTCCTGACAACCTGGAATTAAAATTGATTTTTGTATCATTTGATTTATTGCATTTTGAAGATGCAATATGTATTTTAAATTTTTATTAAACAAGACACAAAAACAAAACTTGAACGTGCATAACTAACACCCCCAAAGTCAATACTTGTAGAGCCACCTTTTGCAGCAATTACAGCTGCATGTCTCTTGGGGTATGTCTCTATAAGCGTGCCACATCTAGCCACTGGGATATTTGCACATTCTTCAAGGCAAAACTGCTCCCGCTCCTTCAAGTTGGATGGGTTCCGATGGTGTACAGCAATCATACCACAGCTTCTCAATTGGATTGAGATCTGGGCTTTGACAAGGCCATTCCAAGACATTAAAATGTTTCCCCTTAAACCACTCGAGTGTTGCTTTAGCAGTATCCTTAGGGTCATTGTCCTGCTGGAAGGTGAACATCCGTCCCAGTCTCAAATCTCTGAAAGACTGAAACAGGTTTCCCTCAAAAATGTCCCTGTATTTAGCTCCACCCACCATTCCTTCAATTCGGACCAGTTTCCCTGCAGATAGAAAAACATCCCCACAGCATGATGCTGCCACCACCATGCTTCACTGTGGGGATGTTGTTCTCGGGGCGATGAGAGGTGTTGGGTTTGCGCTAGACACAGCATTTTCCTTGATGGCCAAAAAGCTAAATTTTAGTCTTATCTGACCAGAGTACCTCCTTCCATATGTTTGGGGAGTCTCCCATGTGCCTTTTGGCGAACACGAAATGTGTCTGCTTATTTATTTCTTTAAGCAATTGTAACGGCGTTCTTCGTTTGTCAAAAGAGAGTCGGACCGAAATGCAGCGTAGTGGTTACTCATGTCTTTAATGAAGAAAGCGATACATGAAATAACTATACAAATACAAAAACAACAAACAGAACGTGAAATCTAATTACAGCCTATCTGGTGAAACTACACAGAGACAGGAACAATCACCCACGAAATACAAAGCGAAACCAGGCTACCTAAATACGGTTCCCAATCAGAGACAACGAGAATCACCTGACTCTGATTGAGAACCGCCTCAGGCAGCCAAGCCTAACAACACCCCTAATCAGCCGCGATCCCAAATACTACAAACCCCAATACGAAAATACAATAACATAAACCCATGTCACACCCTGGCCTGACCAAGTATATAACGAAAACACAAAATACAATGACCAAGGCGTGACAGCAATGGCTTTTGTCTGGCCACTCTTCTGTAAAGCCCAGCTCTGCGGAGTGTACGGCTTAAAGTGGTCCTATGGACAGATGCTCCAATCTCCGCTGTGGAGCTTTGCAGCTCCTTCAGGGTTATCTTTGGTTTCTTTGTTGCCTCTCTGATCAATGCCCTCCTTGCCCGGTTTGTTGTGGTGCCATATTCTTTAAAAAATTTTATAATGGATTTAATGGTGCTCCGTGGGATGGTCAAAGTTTCAGATATTTTTTTATAACCCAAACCTGATCTGTACTTATCCACGACCTGTTTGGACAGCTCCTTGGTCTTCATAGTGCCGCTTGCTTGGTGGTGCCCCTTGCTTAGTAGTGTTGCAGACTCTGGGGCCTTTCAGAACAGGTGTATGTATACTGAGATCATGTGACAGATCATGTGACACTTAGATTGCACACCGGTGAACTTTATTTAACTAATTATGTGACTTCTGAAGGTATTTGGTTGCACCAGATCTTATTTAGGTGCTTCATAGCAAAGGGGGTGAATACATATGTACGCACCACTTTTCCATTTATTTTTAATTTTTTAATCAAGTTATTTGATTCATTTCACTTAACCAATTTGGACTATTTTGTGTATGTTGTCTCTTTGACCTCCTGTTGTCTTACAACACAGGCTTGGCCTCTGGCCACAGTTTATTTTTTTTGCATGTATTTCCTTGTCTGTGCTTTAGATAATACAGTATCTAGACTGCTGTCGTTGTACAGCTTTGCATAGTGCATGTCTGCTACTATATCGTTCAACAGTCTGTCTTTCTGTTTGTTCTTTCAGTTTGTCAGGATCTTGACTGTGCCACATCTTCAGGTTTATGCAATGGTCCACAGCAATAGTTAAGGATCCAGGCCCACTATACAGGGGTCAAGAGGTCAGGTGTAGTGTATTTGTTTCTCACCTGGGCAGGTCTTCTCTCTTCAGGTGGTGGTGGTGTGTTTCCCCCTGGCTGTTAGCAGGGTCAGTTACTGTCTGTCTGTTATTACGGTCAGTTACTGTCTGTCTGTTAGTACGGACAGTTACTGTCTGTCTGTTAGCAGGGTCAGTTACTGTCTGTCTGTTAGCAGGGTCAGTTACTGTCTGTCTGTTAGTACGGTCAGTTACTGTCTGTCTGTTAGCAGGGTCAGTTACTGTCTGTCTGTTAGCAGGGTCAGTTACTGTCGTCTGGCTGTTAGCAGGGTCAGTTACTATCTGTCTGTTAGTACGGACAGTTACTGTCTGTCTGTTAGCAGGGTCAGTTACTGTCTGTCTGTTAGCAGGGTCAGTTACTGTCTGTCTGTTAGTACGGTCAGTTACTGTCGTCTGGCTGTTAGCAGGGTCAGTTACTGTCTGTCTGTTAGTACGGACAGTTACTGTCTGTCTGTTAGCAGGGTCAGTTACTGTCTGTCTGTTGCAGGGTCAGTTACTATCTGGCTGTTAGCAGGGTCAGTTACTGTCTGTCTGTTAGCAGGGTCAGTTACTGTCTGTCTGTTAGTACGGTCAGTTACTGTCTGTCTGTTAGCAGGGTCAGTTACTGTCTGTCTGTGAGCAGGGTCAGTTACTATCTGGCTGTTAGCAGGGTCAGTTACTGTCTGTCTGTTAGCAGGGTCAGTTACTGTCTGTCTGTTAGTACGGTCAGTTACTGTCTGTCTGTTAGCAGGGTCAGTTACTATCTGGCTGTTAGCAGGGTCAGTTACTGTCTGTCTGTTAGCAGGGTCAGTTACTGTCTGTCTGTTAGTACGGTCAGTTACTGTCTGTCTGTTAGCAGGGTCAGTTACTGTCTGTCTGTTAGCAGGGTCAGTTACTGTCTGTCTGTTAGCAGGGTCAGTTACTATCTGGCTGTTAGCAGGGTCAGTTACTGTCTGTCTGTTGCAGGGTCAGTTACTATCTGGCTGTTAGCAGGGTCAGTTACTGTCTGTCTGTTAGCAGGGTCAGTTACTGTCTGTCTGTTAGTACGGTCAGTTACTGTCTGTCTGTTAGCAGGGTCAGTTACTGTCTGTCTGTGAGCAGGGTCAGTTACTATCTGGCTGTTAGCAGGGTCAGTTACTGTCTGTCTGTTAGCAGGGTCAGTTACTGTCTGTCTGTTAGTACGGTCAGTTACTGTCTGTCTGTTAGCAGGGTCAGTTACTGTCTGGCTGTTAGCAGGGTCAGTTACTGTCTGTCTGTTAGCAGGGTCAGTTACTGTCTGTCTGTTAGTACGGTCAGTTACTGTCTGTCTGTTAGCAGGGTCAGTTACTGTCTGTCTGTTAGCAGGGTCAGTTACTGTCTGTCTGTTAGCAGGGTCAGTTACTGTCTGTCTGTTAGCAGGGTCAGTTACTGTCTGTCTGTTAGCAGGGTCAGTTACTGTCTGTCTGTTAGTACGGTCAGTTACTGTCTGTCTGTTAGCAGGGTCAGTTACTGTCTGTTAGCAGGGTCAGTTACTGTCTGTCTGTTAGCAGGGTCAGTTACTGTCTGTCTGTTAGCAGGGTCAGTTACTATCTGGCTGTTAGCAAGGTCAGTTACTGTCTGTCTGTTAGCAGGGTCAGTTACTGTCTGTCTGTTAGTACGGTCAGTTACTGTCTGTCTGTTAGTACGGTCAGTTACTGTCTGTCTGTTAGCAGGGTCAGTTACTGTCTGTCTGTTAGCAGGGTCAGTTACTATCTGGCTGTTAGCAGGGTCAGTTACTGTCTGTCTGTTAGCAGGGTCAGTTACTGTCTGTCTGTTAGTACGGTCAGTTACTGTCTGTCTGTTAGCAGGGTCAGTTACTATCTGTCTGTTAGCAGGGTCAGTTACTATCTGGCTGTTAGCAGGGTCAGTTACTGTCTGTCTGTTAGCAGGGTCAGTTACTGTCTGTCTGTTAGCAGGGTCAGTTACTGTCTGTCTGTTAGCAGGGTCAGTTACTGTCTGTCTGTTAGCAGGGTCAGTTACTATCTGGCTGTTAGCAGGGTCAGTTACTATCTGGCTGTTAGCAGGGTCAGTTACTGTCTGTCTGTTAGCAGGGTCAGTTACTGTCTGTCTGTTAGCAGGGTCAGTTACTGTCTGTCTGTTAGCAGGGTCAGTTACTGTCTGTCTGTTAGTACGGTCAGTTACTGTCTGTCTGTTAGCAGGGTCAGTTACTGTCTGTCTGTTAGCAGGGTCAGTTACTATCTGGCTGTTAGCAGGGTCAGTTACTATCTGGCTGTTAGCAGGGTCAGTTACTGTCTGTCTGTTAGCAGGGTCAGTTACTGTCTGGCTGTTAGCAGGGTCAGTTACTGTCTGTCTGTTAGCAGGGTCAGTTACTGTCTGTCTGTTAGCAGGGTCAGTTACTGTCTGTGTTAGTACGGTCAGTTACTGTCTGTCTGTTAGCAGGGTCAGTTACTGTCTGTCTGTTAGCAGGGTCAGTTACTGTCTGTCTGTTAGCAGGGTCAGTTACTGTCTGTCTGTTAGCAGGGTCAGTTACTGTCTGTCTGTTAGCAGGGTCAGTTACTGTCTGTGTTAGTACGGTCAGTTACTGTCTGTCTGTTAGCAGGGTCAGTTACTGTCTGTCTGTTAGCAGGGTCAGTTACTGTCTGTCTGTTAGCAGGGTCAGTTACTGTCGTCTGGCTGTTAGCAGGGTCAGTTACTGTCTGTCTGTTAGCAGGGTCAGTTACTATCTGGCTGTTAGCAGGGTCAGTTACTGTCTGTCTGTTAGCAGGGTCAGTTACTGTCTGGCTGTTAGCAGGGTCAGTTACTGTCTGTCTGTTAGCAGGGTCAGTTACTATCTGGCTGTTAGCAGGGTCAGTTACTGTCTGTCTGTTAGCAGGGTCAGTTACTGTCTGGCTGTTAGCAGGGTCAGTTACTGTCTGTCTGTTAGCAGGGTCAGTTACTGTCAGTCTGTTAGCAGGGTCAGTTACTGTCTGTCTGTTAGCAGGGTCAGCTACTGTCTGGCTGTTAGCAGGGTCAGTTACTGTCTGTGTCTGTTAGCAGGGTCAGTTACTGTCTAGCTGTTAGCAGGGTCAGTTACTGTCTGTCTGTTAGCAGGGTCAGTTACTGTCTGTGTCTGTTAGTACGGTCAGCTACTGTCTGTGTCTGTTAGCAGGGTCAGCTACTGTCTGTGTCTGTTAGCAGGGTCAGTTACTGTATGTGTCTGTTAGCAGGGTCAGTTACTGTATGTGTCTGTTAGCAGGGTCAGTACCTGTATGTGTCTGTTAGCAGGGTCAGTTACTGTATGTGTCTGTTAGCAGGGTCAGTTACTGTATGTGTCTGTTAGCAGGGTCAGTTACTGTATGTGTCTGTTAGCAGGGTCAGTACCTGTATGTGTCTGTTAGCAGGGTCAGTTACTGTATGTGTCTATTAGCAGGGTCAGTTACTGTAGAGTCAGTTACAGTTACAGCCCAATTCTGATCATCTGATGTGATTGGTCAAAATACCAATTAGTGGTAAAAATATCAGAATTGGGCTGCGTGTACTGTCAGTGAGTAACATTAGTTAGTTACTGACTCTCTTATGTCCTCAGCACTCTTTATGACTGTATTAATTAACTGCATGTTGTAGACAATGGAACCTACAGGTAAGTGTTTTTAGTCTCCCTTGGTTCTCTCTCCCCCAGGGGTCAATGAGGAGTCTGTGTCTGAATGAGGAGGTGTAAAGGTTGGGTCTGGCACGAACCGTCCCAGTCTCTGGACTCCACTCCCAGTTCCGTCTCTACCTGCGGCTCCACCAACTGCTGCTCATGGCAGAGGTCAAGGCCGAGTGGAAGAGGCGGGGCATGTGGAAAGAGGACAACCTATGGGAAAGGACTTCACGGGCCGTCAGGGACAACTCACTGGTCAGACTCACCAGGAGGATCTTCAAGTGGACGTGATTGATTGATTGACTGACTGACTGACTAACTGATTGGTTGATTGACTGACTGATTGGTTGACTGACTGACTGATTGGTTGATTGACTGACTGATTGGTTGACTGACTGACTGATTGGTTGACTGAAGGACTGACTGATTGGTTGATTCAAGTGGGCTTGAAAGTAATTTTTATGAATGTAGCAAGTTTTAAGTGACGCCCACCTGAGAATACAGCTCTACCATCATTTGTCTATTTTTGAGAACTGGGCCATCTAAACTCAGCAAAAAAAGAAACGTCCTCTCACTGTCAACTTCGTTTATTTTCAGCAAACTTAATTAACATGTGTAAATATTTGTATGACCATAACAAGATTGAACAACTGAGGCATAAACTGAACAAGTTCCACAGACATGTGACTAACAGAAATGGAATAATGTGTCCCTGAACAAAGGTCAAAATTTAAAGTAACAGTCAGATTCTGATGTGGCCACCAGCTGCATTAAGTACAGCAGTGCATCTCCTCCTCATGGACTGCACCAGATTTGCCAGTTCTTGCTGTGAGATGTTACCCCACCCTTCCTCCATGGCACCTGCAAGTTCCCGGACATTTCTGGGGGGGAATGGCCCTAGCCCTCACCCTCCGATCCAACAGGTCCCAGACGTGCTCAATGGGATTGAGATCCGGGTTCTTTGATGGCCATGGCAGAACACTGACATTCCTGTCTTGCTGGAAATCACGCACAGAACGAGCAGTATGGCTGGTGGCATTGTCATGCTGGAGGGTCATGTCAGGATGAGCCTGCAGGAAGGGTACCACATGAGGGAGGAGGATGTCTTCCCTGTAATGCACAGCGTTGAGATTGCCTGCAATGACAACAAGCTCAGTCCGATGATGCTGTGACACACCGCCACAGACCATGACGGACCCTCCACCTCCAAATCGATCCCGCTCCAGAGTACAGGCCTCGGTGTAACGCTCATTCCTCCGACGATAAGCGCGAATTCGACCATCACCCCTGGTGAGACAAAACCACGACTTGTCAGTGAAGAGCACTTTTTTCCAGTCCTGTCTGGTCCAGCGACGGTGGGTTTGTGCCCATAGGCTACGTTGTTGCCGGTGATGTCTGGTGAGGACCTGCCTTACAACAGGCCTACAAGCCATCAGTCCAGCCTCTCTCAGCCTATTGCCGACAGTCTGAGCACTGATGGAGGGATTGTGTGTTCCTGGTGTAACTCGGGCAGTTGTTGTTGCCATCCTGTACCTGTCCACAGGTGTGATGTTCAGATGTACCGATCCTGTGCAGGTGTTGTTACACGTGGTCTGTCACTGCGAGGACGATCAGCTGTCCGTCCTGTCTCCCTGTAGCGATGTCTTATGCGTCTCACAGTACGGACATTGCAATTTATTTATTGCCTTGTGTTTAGTAGTCTAGATGACATCAGTCAGGAACTGCTTGAACTCAGCGGCAGTTGTGGGTTTTCAAGCATGAACTGCTCGTTTAAAGTCCTGCCATAACATCAATTTACATTTACATTTACATTTAAGTCATTTAGCAGACGCTCTTATCCAGAGCGACTTATCAATAATGGGATTAGGTCTGGACTTTGACTAGGCCATTCCAAAACTTCAAATGTGTTGCTTTTTAGCCATTCTCATGTAGACCTAATTGGCTCATTGGATCATTGTCTTGCTGCAGGACACAACTGCGCTTCAGCTCACAGACGATTGGTCTGACATCCTCTTGTAGAATAATCTGATACAGAGCAGAAGTCATGGTTACTTCTATTAAGGCAAGTCGTCCATGTCCCACTGAGGGGACATTTAACCGTCATCACCACTAGTCTGAAGACCTTATGCTAATCCCTTGGTTTTCACTTCCCTTTTAAAACCCCAACCCAAATCCCTATGTACCCAAATCCCTATGTTCCCCTTTCTCCAGAGAAGTGATTGTGTGTCAGAGAGGGGAAATGGGGTGGTGAATTGTCACAGAGAAAGAACTGTTGGGGTCTACTGGTCTCCCCCAAAGAGATCACCGTTGCCATGGTAACTCGAAATCTGAGTAGTGAAACCCTGGGGGTGTGAGGGAGAGAAGGGGGTGTTGAAGAGCTTATCAAAGGGGCCTTTAGAGATAACATGACTCAGACATTAGAGAACTCGCTCAGTCTTAAAGCAGGACGTAGAGACTAGAAGGCCCATAACCAGGCTCTATTTCCCAATGAGAGACAGACACAGATACATGTCCATCAACCAGGCAGACACAGAGAGATGGCAATCAACCAGACAGACACAGAGAGATGGTCATCAACCAGACAGACACAGAGAGATGGCAATCAACCAGACAGACACAGAGAGATGGCCATCATCCAGACAGACACAGAGAGATGGCCATCAACCAGACAGACACAGAGAGGTGGCCATCGACCAGACAGACACGGAGAGATGGCCATCAACCAGACAGACACAGGGAGATGAAAATCAACCAGACAGACACAGAGAGATGGCCATCAACCAGACAGACACAGAGAGATGGCCATCAACCAGACAGACACAGAGAGATGGCCATCAACCAGACAGACACAGAGAGATGGCCATCAACCAGACAGACACAGAGAGATGGCCATCAACCAGACAGACACAGAGAGATGGCCATCAACCAGACAGACACAGAGAGATGGCCATCAACCAGACAGACACAGAGAGATGGCCATCAACCAGACAGACACAGAGAGATGGCCATCAACCAGACAGACACAGAGAGATGGCCATCAACCAGACAGACACAGGGAGATGGTCATCAACCAGACAGACACAGAGAGATGGCCATCAACCAGACAGACACAGAGAGATGGCCATCAACCAGACAGACACAGAGAGATGGCCATCAACCAGACAGACACAGAGAGATGGCCATCAACCAGACAGACACAGAGAGATGGCCATCAACCAGACAGACACAGAGAGATGGCCATCAACCAGACAGACACAGAGAGATGGCCATCAACCAGACAGACACAGAGAGATGGCCATCAACCAGACAGACACAGGGAGATGGCCATCAACCAGACAGACAGAGAGAGATGGCCATCAACCAGACAGACACAGAGAGATGGCTTTTCAACCAGACAGACACAGAGAGATGGCCATCAACCAGACAGACACAGGGTTTCTGGTCATCAACCAGACAGACAAAGAGATGGCCATCAACCAGACAGATTTACAGAGTGGCCATCAACCAGACAGACACAGAGAGATGGCCATCAACCAGACAGAATAAAGATGGCCATCAACCAGACAGACACAGAGAGATGGCCATCAACCAGACAGACACAGAGAGATGGCCATCAACCAGACAGACACAGAGAGATGGCCATCAACCAGACAGACACAGAGAGATGGCCATCAACCAGACAGACACAGAGAGATGGCCATCAACCAGACAGACACAGAGAGATGGCCATCAACCAGACAGACACAGAGAGATGGCCATCAACCAGACAGACACAGAGAGATGGCCATCAACCAGACAGACACTGGAGCAATCTAATACACGGAGAGAATAGAGGCTTACACCTATGGTTGCTTTTCAAATAGACATTGTGTACAGTCTGTCATTGTGTTTCTGTTCATCTCGATGATAAAATGCAGTTGTCTGATGATTTACTGTGTCCATGTTGTTGACACTATCTTTCCCCATCAAATAAAATATTTGAAAGAACCACCCTTCACTTGTCATGCGCTTGGGTTGACAGTGTTAACCATGTGTTTGGGGTGACAGTGTTAACCAGGTGTTTGGGGTGACAGTGTTAACCATGTGTTTGGGTTGACAGTGTTAACCATGTGTTTGGGGTGACAGTGTTAACCATGTGTTTGGGTTGACAGTGTTAACCATGTGTTTGGGTTGACAGTGTTAACCATGTGTTTGGGTTGACAGTGTTAACCATGTGCTCGGGTTGACCGTGGGTGGAGGGAAGGAAGGAAGGAGGGGCAGCGGGTTGAATCAGCCTGTTTGTCTTTTCTTGTGTAAAGGTCACTAGCGGTTGTTGCTGTCTTCGTGGACTCTCATTGGTTGGCTGATTTTGAATTGTAAGGTGCATGGATCCCTGATGACTGGAGCTGGCAGACTTTGAACTGCCACTGGGGGAATTGTGGGAAGGAAACCACGGAGAGAATCGGCCAGATTCTCAATAACTCACTGCACTACACAATAACTCACTGCACTAGATAATAACAGACTGCACTACACTATAACACACTGCACTACACAATAACTCACTGCACTACACAATAACTCACTGCACTACACAATAACTCACTGCTCTAGATAACACACTGCACTACACAATAACTCACTGCACTACAACAGAACACACTGCACTACACAATAACTCACTGCACTACACAATAACTCACTGCACTAGATAATAACACACTACACTACACAATAACTCACTGCACTACACAATAACTCACTACACTACACAATAACTCACTGCACTACACAATAACTCACTACACTACACAATAACTCACTACACTACACAATAACTCACTGCACTACACAATAACTCACTACACTACACAATAACTCACTGCACTACACAATAACACACTGCACTAGATAATAACACATGTTTTATTATTTACTTCACATTTAGGTTGGTTAACTATTTCACTTACTTTGGCAATGTAAACATATATAAATCCCTTTGAATTAAATTGAGTTCCAGACAATGAAATAACTTTAGAATTCAATTGTTGTGGTCTTTTTCTTGAGCTTCAATTTCTCATTTCAGATCAGTAGGATTCCGTGTGTAGTAGGCTATTCAACCCCTCCCCCCTCCATTAGCGACCTAAGGGCAGAATTTTCAGGAACCCGTTCCAATAAATCCTTTCCGGGTTTTCACACACTGCCTGGTCTCTAAATGTACTTACGGGTTTGAATGGGGACTTAGGGTCTTGCTCGGGACAGTTGGGCACTCCCTTCGCTACTGGAGGGGAACAGGATATTATTGATGTGCTTCATGACATGGAAGACAGGAACCTGAAGGAATAATATTGTGTTCAATAGATGTTAATATTTTATTAGAAGTTGATTCTGGTAAAATCGGACTAACGTAAGTACCTATTTATTTTATTTGTTGGACGAGCTGATACATTTGATGGAAAAATCAATGTGGCATATGCTGCATGTGTTCTTGGCACAACGTCAAGTGACCATGTTGTCGTTGACAATGTTAAAGTTGCAAGATTGTTTTCATGAGATGAGCTCGCGCAAGAAGGCGACAGCAGAAGGAACCAATGAACTTGCTGACCAATGAATGCGCCTGCCCTTGTTTTTTGAGTTAGGCTACTGTGGTTACCACATAAAACAATGTCAGTCTTATGTTTTGAATAGGCTGTCGATCCAATGTTTTGTCACAATTTGTCTTATATGCCCAAAAGAGTTTTTAAAATAGTTTTGTCGTTCATTAGAAAGACACAACAATATGATATTTATGAAGACTTTATTGCGTGCCTTACATTTTAAGTTTTTGATTAGGCTGTAATTTTCTTTTTACTATTACACATTTTAGGCTACGTTCTTTCTTTGTGGTGCAAACAGCCTAATTAAGTGAGCATTGAAGGCATATGAATAATTTGACATCGAAATCATGAATTAATCTGCAATATTGATACCAACCGAAGTTGTGAGAGTGCTTTATGTATTTTACATTAAAAAAAAAATGCGCTTAATATTACTTTGCACCAGAATTGGTTGATGGGAATAAAACATGTCTTTTACCATAGCCACGAGAAGTCGGGCTGCTGCAGCTCACTCTGATACATCGTAAGAATTGTATTTTTATTTTTAATTCCTCACAACATTAATGATCAAATTCCGTCCCGCCGGTAGCCGTCACATAAAGAAATATACACGGAACTCCCCCTCCGGGCCCTTGGGGTTTTCTGAGAGAGAGGGCACTTTATAAATGAAGTCCCACGGACAAAGCCCCTAAAGTTCACTCCTCACCCGTCCCTCCAACCACATTTTGCAGGGTAACCACAATCTTCACTTTGTCAATTTTGTCAAGCCTACAGGTAGGTAGAGTGATACAGACTTTCTCCCGCCTCTGTAGAGTCAGTTACTTATTCGTTTCTGAGTAAAAAAAAATTTAAAAAAAAGTTGGAGCCGTTATAGTTGAAGTTAATCATAAATTACGCCATAGTCCCAGGACGCACTCTGTTTACACTGACTCTTCAGTGAGTCCGTTGGTCAAAGTGTCACACGAAGAGTCATAAAGATCAGGAGCAATACAACAGCCCATTAAAGTAACAGGATCTCAGTAACCCCCAGTCTCCCCATGCATATCCCTCATCTATCAGACATGGCAGCTCCACTACAGGGATCAGATGGCCAAGCCTGGGTGCCAGTATGCTTCAGTCAACTTGTCCTGGTCATGCATGGTTCTTCCTCTGACACAGTGATGATAATGACCTAAACAATGTTAACAGCACCTGTGTTTGTTATAGGATATCTTTGTGTTGGGTGTGTTGTTTTACTAGGACATTGAGGTAGACACCGGTGCAGATTATATCTAGGCCTGAATGTGTACAGAACATCAAACACACTCAAATGTTATTGTCTGTCTCCTGGACACTTGTGGTGACAGGGTGATGGACAGTGCATCTGTGTAACTCCATTCAACCCTTCCTCTCTCTCACTCAAGGGAAAACAATCCCACTTGCACAGGAAAGGAATTCCCCTTGTGAATAAGTAAACAGTCTTCTCGTTGTCACAGGGATCTGTTGTGTATCTGTGTATATGTGCATGTGTTTGTGGGAGGGTAAAGGGATTTCAGTGTAATGTGAGTGGAGTACTCTGGGGTGGTTCAGTTTGTGGGGTGTAGGGTTGGAGTGGAGTACTCTGGGGTGGTTCAGTTTGCTGGGTGTAGGGTTGGAGTGGAGTACTCTGGGGTGGTTCAGTTTGCTGGGTGTAGGGTTGGAGTGGAGTACTCTGGGGTGGTTCAGTTTGCGGGGTGTAGGGTTGGAGTGGAGTACTCTGGGGTGGTTCAGTTTGCGGGGTGTAGGGTTGGAGTGGAGTACTCTGGGTGGTTCAGTTTGCGGGGTGTAGGGTTGGAGTGGAGTACTCTGGGTGGTTCAGTTTGCTGGGTGTAGGGTTGGAGTGGAGTACTCTGGGTGGTTCAGTTTGCTGGGTGTAGGGTTGGAGTGGAGTACTCTGGGTGGTTCAGTTTGCGGGGTGTAGGGTTGGAGTGGAGTACTCTGGGTGGTTCAGTTTGCTGGGTGTAGGGTTGGAGTGGAGTACTCTGGGTGGTTCAGTTTGCTGGGTGTAGGGTTGGAGTGGAGTACTCTGGGGTAGTTCAGTTTGCTGGGTGTAGGGTTGGAGTGGAGTACTCTGGGGTGGTTCAGTTTGCTGGGTGTAGGGTTGGAGTGGAGTACTCTGGGGTGGTTCAGTTTGCTGGGTGTAGGGTTGGAGGGAGTACTCTGGGGTAGTTCAGTTTGCTGGGTGTAGGGTTGGAGTGGAGTATTCTGGGTGATTCAGTATGCTGGGTGTAGGTTTGAAGTGGAGTACTCTGGGGTGGTTCAGTATGCTGGGTGTAGGGTTGGAGTGGAGTACTCTGGGGTGGTTCAGTTTGCGGGGTGTAGGGTTGGAGTGGAGAACTCTGGGTGGTTCAGTTTGCTGGGTGTAGGGTTGGAGTGCAAACAATGTCTTTGTTAGTATAGTGAGTCCTAATGAATATTTTAACTATTTCTCTCAGAGTCCTGGAGGAGTAGAGCAATGGAGAGATGGATTTGTGTGGGAAAGGAGGAGGAGAGGACTGGAGGGGGAAGATATTGAGTTGAAGTGAACCCATTTCTTTGTGGCTCCACTGCTGTAGTGTGTCAGTCGAGACGGACAATGATGTGAACTGTAGGGAGACTGTGTGTGTGTGTGGTTGTGTGTGAACAGTAGGGAGACTGTGTGTGTGTGTGGTTGTGTGTGAACAGTAGGGAGACTGTGTGTGTGTGTGTGGTTGTGTGTGAACAGTAGGGAGACTGTGTGTGGTTGTGTTTGTGAGAGATGGAAATTTTGAAAATTAACAAACACAGTGTGAGAGGAGAGGAGTATGAGGACAGTCAGCCTGTGTGTGTGTGTTCTCTGTGTCTCTGCCCAGTGTCCACTCTCTCTTCCTAAACACTGCCCAGTATCCACTCTCTCTTCCTAAACACTGCCCAGTATCCACTCTCTCTTCCTAAACACTGCCCAGTATCCACTCTCTCTTCCTAAACACTGCCCAGTATCCACTCTCTCTTCCTAAACACTGCCCAGTATCCACTCTCTCTTCCTAAACACTGCCCAGTATCTACTCTCTCTTCCTAAACACTGCCCAGTATCCACTCTCTCTTCCTAAACACTGCCCAGTATCCACTCTTCCTAAACACTGCCCAGTATCCACTCTCTCTTCCTAAACACTGCCCAGTATCCACTCTCTCTTCCTAAACACTGCCCAGTATCCACTCTCTCTTCCTAAACACTGCCCAGTATCCACTCTCTCTTCCTAAACACTGCCCAGTGTCCACTCTCTCTTCCTAAACACTGCCCAGTATCCACTCTCTCTTCCTAAACACTGCCCAGTATCCACTCTCTCTTCCTAAACACTGCCCAGTATCCACTCTCTCTTCCTAAACACTGCCCAGTATCCACTCTCTCTTCCTAAACACTGCCCAGTATCCACTCTCTCTTCCTAAACACTGCCCAGTATCCACTCTCTCTTCCTAAACACTGCCCAGTGTCCACTCTCTCTTCCTAAACACTGCCCAGTATCCACTCTCTCTTCCTAAACACTGCCCAGTATCCACTCTCTCTTCCTAAACACTACCCAGTATCCACTCTCTCTTCCTAAACACTGCCCAGTATCCACTCTCTCTTCCTAAACACTACCCAGTATCCACTCTCTCTTCCTAAACACTGCCCAGTATCCACTCTCTCTTCCTAAACACTGCCCAGTATCCACTCTCTCTTCCTAAACACTGCCCAGTATCCACTCTCTCTTCCTAAACACTGCCCAGTATCCACTCTCTCTTCCTAAACACTGCCCAGTGTCCACTCTCTCTTCCTAAACACTGCCCAGTATCCACTCTCTTTCCTAAACACTGCCCAGTATCCACTCTCTCTTCCTAACCACTGCCCAGTATCTACTCTCTCTTCCTAACCACTGCCCAGTATCCACTCTCTCTTCCTAAACACTGCCCAATATCCACTCTCTTCCTAAACACTGCCCAGTATCCACTCTCTCTTCTTAAACACTGCCCAGTGTCCACTCTCTCTTCCTAAACACTACCCAGTATCCACTCTCTCTTCCTAAACACTGCCCAGTATCCACTCTCTCTTCCTAAACACTACCCAGTATCCACTCTCTCTTCCTAAACACTACCCAGTATCCACTCTCTCTTCCTAAACACTGCCCAGTATCCACTCTCTCTTCCTAAACACTGCCCAGTATCCACTCTCTCTTCCTAAACACTACCCAGTATCCACTCTCTCTTCCTAAACACTACCCAGTATCCACTCTCTCTTCCTAAACACTGCCCAGTATCCACTCTCTCTTCCTAAACACTGCCCAGTATCCACTCTCTCTTCCTAAACACTACCCAGTATCCACTCTCTCTTCCTAAACACTGCCCAGTATCCACTCTCTCTTCCTAAACACTGCCCAGTATCTACTCTCTCTTCCTAAACACTACCTAGTATCCACTCTCTTCCTAAACACTGCCCAGTATCCACTCTCTCTTCCTAAACACTACCCAGTATCCACTCTCTCTTCCTAAACACTGCCCAGTATCCACTCTCTCTTCTTAAACACTGCCCAGTATCCACTCTCTCTTCCTAAACACTGCCCAGTATCCACTCTCTCTTCCTAAACACTGCCCAGTATCCACTCTCTCTTCCTAAACACTGCCCAGTATCCACTCTCTCTTCCTAAACACTGCCCAGTATCCACTCTCTCTTCCTAAACACTGCCCAGTATCTACTCTCTCTTCCTAAACACTACCCAGTATCCACTCTCTCTTCCTAAACACTGCCCAGTATCCACTCTCTCTTCCTAAACACTGCCCAGTATCCACTCTCTCTTCCTAAACACTGCCCAGTATCCACTCTCTCTTCCTAAACACTGCCCAGTATCCACTCTCTCTTCCTAAACACTGCCCAGTATCCACTCTCTCTTCCTAAACACTGCCCAGTATCCACTCTCTCTTCCTAAACACTGCCCAGTATCTACTCTCTCTTCCTAAACACTGCCCAGTATCCACTCTCTCTTCCTAAACACTGCCCAGTATCTACTCTCTCTTCCTAAACACTACCCAGTATCCACTCTCTCTTCCTAAACACTGCCCAGTATCCACTCTCTCTTCTTAAACACTGCCCAGTATCAACTCTCTCTTCCTAAACACTACCCAGTATCCACTCTCTCTTCCTAAACACTGCCCAGTATCTACTCTCTCTTCTTAAACACAGCCCAGTATCTACTCTCTCTTCCTAAACACTACCCAGTATCCACTCTCTCTTCCTAAACACTGCCCAGTATCTACTCTCTCTTCCTAAACACTGCCCAGTATCTACTCTCTCTTCTTAAACACTGCCCAGTATCTACTCTCTCTTCCTAAACACTACCCAGTATCCAATCTCTCTTCCTAAACACTGCCCAGTATCTACTCTCTCTTCTTAAACACTGCCCAGTATCTACTCTCTCTTCCTAAACACTACCCAGTATCTACTCTCTCTTCCTAAACACTACCCAGTATCCACTCTCTCTTCCTAAACACTGCCCAGTATCTACTCTCTCTTCCTAAACACTGCCCAGTATCTACTCTCTCTTCTTAAACACTGCCCAGGTATCTACTCTCTCTTCCTAAACACTACCCAGTATCCAATCTCTCTTCGTAAACACTACCCAGTATCCAATCTCTCTTCCTAAACACTGCCCAGTATCTACTCTCTCTTCCTAAACACTACCCAGTATCCAATCTCTCTTCCTAAACACTGCCCAGTATCCACTCTCTCTTCCTAAACACTACCCAGTATCCACTCTCTCTTCCTAAACACTGCCCAGTATCCACTCTCTCTTCCTAAACACTACCCAGTATCCACTCTCTCTTCCTAAACACTGCCCAGTATCTACTCTCTCTTCCTAAACACTGCCCAGTATCCACTCTCTCTTCCTAAACACTGCCCAGTATCCACTCTCTCTTCCTAAACACTGCCCAGTATCTACTCTCTCTTCCTAAACACTGCCCAGTATCTACTCTCTCTTCCTAAACACTGCCCAGTATCTACTCTCTCTTCCTAAACACTACCCAGTATCCACTCTCTCTTCCTAAACACTGCCCAGTATCTACTCTCTCTTCCTAAACACTGCCCAGTATCTACTCTCTCTTCTAAACACTGCCCAGTATCTACTCTCTCTTCCTAAACACTGCCCAGTATCTACTCTCTCTTCCTAAACACTGCCCAGTATCTACTCTCTCTTCCTAAACACTGCCCAGTATCTACTCTCTCTTCCTAAACACTGCCCAGTATCTACTCTCTCTTCCTAAACACTGCCCAGTATCTACTCTCTCTTCCTAAACACTGCCCAGTATCTACTCTCTCTTCCTAAACACTACCCAGTATCCACTCTCTCTTCCTAAACACTGCCCAGTATCTACTCTCTCTTCCTAAACACTGCCCAGTATCTACTCTCTCTTCCTAAACACTGCCCAGTATCTACTCTCTCTTCCTAAACACTGCCCAGTATCTACTCTCTCTTCCTAAACACTGCCCAGTATCTACTCTCTCTTCCTAAACACTGCCCAGTATCTACTCTCTCTTCTTAAACACTGCCCAGTATCTACTCTCTCTTCCTAAACACTACCCAGTATCCACTCTCTCTTCCTAAACACTGCCCAGTATCTACTCTCTCTTCCTAAACACTGCCCAGTATCCACTCTCTCTTCCTAAACACTGCCCAGTATCTACTCTCTCTTCCTAAACACTGCCCAGTGTCCACTCTCTCTTCCTAAACACTGCCCAGTATCCACTCTCTCTTCCTAAACACTGCCCAGTATCCACTCTCTCTTCCTAAACACTGCCCAGTATCCACTCTCTCTTTCCTAAACACTGCCCAGTATCCACTCTCTCTTCCTAAACACTGCCCAGTATCCACTCTCTCTTCCTAAACACTGCCCAGTATCCACTCTCTCTTCCTAAACACTGCCCAGTGTCCACTCTCTCTTCTTAAACACTGCCCAGTATCCACTCTCTCTTCCTAAACACTGCCCAGTATCCACTCTCTCTTCCTAAACACTGCCCAGTATCCACTCTCTCTTCCTAAACACTGCCCAGTATCCACTCTCTCTTCCTAAACACTGCCCAGTATCCACTCTCTCTTCCTAAACACTGCCCAGTGTCCACTCTCTTCCTAAACACTGCCCAGTATCCACTCTCTCTTCCTAAACACTGCCCAGTATCCACTCTCTCTTCCTAACCACTGCCCAGTATCTACTCTCTCTTCCTAAACACTGCCCAGTATCCACTCTCTCTTCCTAAACACTGCCCAGTATCCACTCTCTCTTCCTAAACACTGCCCAGTATCCACTCTCTCTTCTTAAACACTACCCAGTGTCTACTCTCTCTTCCTAAACACTGCCCAGTGTCCACTCTCTCTTCCTAAACACTACCCAGTATCCAATCTCTCTTCCTAAACACTGCCCAGTATCCACTCTCTCTTCCTAAACACTACCCAGTATCCACTCTCTCTTCCTAAACACTACCCAGTATCCACTCTCTCTTCCTAAACACTGCCCAGTATCCACTCTCTCTTCCTAAACACTGCCCAGTATCCACTCTCTCTTCCTAAACACTACCCAGTATCCACTCTCTCTTCCTAAACACTACCCAGTATCCACTCTCTCTTCCTAAACACTGCCCAGTATCCACTCTCTCTTCCTAAACACTACCCAGTATCCACTCTCTCTTCCTAAACACTGCCCAGTATCCACTCTCTCTTCCTAAACACTGCCCAGTATCCACTCTCTTTCCTAAACACTGCCCAGTATCTACTCTCTCTTCCTAAACACTGCCCTAGTATCCACTCTCTCTTCCTAAACACTGCCCAGTATCCACTCTCTCTTCCTAAACACTACCCAGTATCCACTCTCTCTTCCTAAACACTGCCCAGTATCCACTCTCTCTTCTTAAACACTGCCCAGTATCCACTCTCTCTTCCTAAACACTGCCCAGTATCCACTCTCTCTTCCTAAACACTGCCCAGTATCCACTCTCTCTTCCTAAACACTGCCCAGTATCCACTCTCTCTTCCTAAACACTGCCCAGTATCCACTCTCTCTTCCTAAACACTGCCCAGTATCTACTCTCTCTTCCTAAACACTGCCCAGTATCCACTCTCTTCCTAAACACTACCCAGTATCCACTCTCTCTTCCTAAACACTGCCCAGTATCTACTCTCTCTTCCTAAACACTGCCCAGTATCCACTCTCTCTTCCTAAACACTGCCCAGTATCCACTCTCTCTTCCTAAACACTGCCCAGTATCCACTCTCTCTTCCTAAACACTACCCAGTATCCACTCTCTCTTCCTAAACACTGCCCAGTATCCACTCTCTCTTCCTAAACACTGCCCAGTATCTACTCTCTCTTCCTAAACACTACCCAGTATCCACTCTCTCTTCCTAAACACTGCCCAGTATCTACTCTCTCTTCCTAAACACTGCCCAGTATCCACTCTCTCTTCCTAAACACTGCCCAGTATCCACTCTCTCTTCCTAAACACTGCCCAGTATCCACTCTCTCTTCCTAAACACTGCCCAGTATCCACTCTCTCTTCCTAAACACTACCCAGTATCCACTCTCTCTTCCTAAACACTGCCCAGTATCCACTCTCTCTTCCTAAACACTGCCCAGTATCCACTCTCTCTTCCTAAACACTGCCCAGTGTCCACTCTCTCTTCCTAAACACTGCCCAGTATCCACTCTCTCTTCCTAAACACTGCCCAGTATCCACTCTCTCTTCCTAAACACTGCCCAGTATCCACTCTCTCTTCCTAAACACTGCCCAGTATCCACTCTCTCTTCCTAAACACTGCCCAGTATCCACTCTCTCTTCCTAAACACTGCCCAGTATCCACTCTCTCTTCCTAAACACTACCCAGTATCCACTCTCTCTTCCTAAACACTGCCCAGTATCTACTCTCTCTTCCTAAACACTACCCAGTATCCACTCTCTTCCTAAACACTGCCCAGTATCCACTCTCTCTTCCTAAACACTGCCCAGTATCCACTCTCTCTTCCTAAACACTGCCCAGTATCCACTCTCTCTTCCTAAACACTGCCCAGTATCCACTCTCTTTCCTAAACACTGCCCAGTATCCACTCTCTCTTCCTAAACACTGCCCAGTATCCACTCTCTCTTCCTAAACACTGCCCAGTATCCACTCTCTCTTCTTAAACACTGCCCAGTATCCACTCTCTCTTCCTAAACACTGCCCAGTATCACTCTCTCTTCCTAAACACTGCCCAGTATCTACTCTCTCTTCTTAAACACTGCCCAGTATCTACTCTCTTTCCTAAACACTACCCAGTATCCACTCTCTCTTCCTAAACACTGCCCAGTATCTACTCTCTCTTCCTAAACACTGCCCAGTATCTACTCTCTTCTTAAACACTGCCCAGTATCTACTCTCTCTTCCTAAACACTACCCAGTATCCAATCTCTCTTCCTAAACACTGCCCAGTATCCACTCTCTCTTCCTAAACACTGCCCAGTATCTACTCTCTTTCTTAAACACTGCCCAGTATCTACTCTCTCTTCCTAAACACTGCCCAGTATCTACTCTCTCTTCCTAAACACTACCCAGTATCTACTCTCTCTCCTAAACACTGCCCAGTATCCACTCTCTCTTCCTAAACACTGCCCAGTATCTACTCTCTCTTCCTAAACACTGCCCAGTATCAACTCTCTCTCTTAAACACTGCCCAGTATCTACTCTCTTTCCTAAACACTACCCAGTATCCAATCTCTCTTCGTAAACACTACCCAGTATCCAATCTCTCTTCCTAAACACTGCCCAGTATCTACTCTTCTTCCTAAACACTACCCAGTATCCAATCTCTCTTCCTAAACACTGCCCAGTATCCACTCTCTCTTCCTAAACACTACCCAGTATCCACTCTCTCTTCCTAAACACTGCCCAGTATCTACTCTCTTTCCTAAACACTGCCCAGTATCCACTCTCTCTTCCTAAACACTGCCCAGTATCCACTCTCTCTTCCTAAACACTGCCCAGTATCTACTCTCTTCCTAAACACTGCCCAGTATCTACTCTCTCTTCCTAAACACTGCCCAGTATCTACTCTCTCTTCCTAAACACTACCCAGTATCCACTCTCTCTTTCTAAACACTGCCCAGTATCTACTCTCTCTTCCTAAACACTGCCCAGTATCTACTCTCTCTTCCTAAACACTGCCCAGTATCCACTCTCTCTTCCTAAACACTACCCAGTATCTACTCTCTCTTCCTAAACACTGCCCAGTATCCACTCTCTCTTCCTAAACACTGCCCAGTATCCACTCTCTCTTCCTAAACACTACCCAGTATCCACTCTCTCTTCCTAAACACTGCCCAGTATCCACTCTCTCTTCCTAAACACTGCCCAGTATCTACTCTCTCTTCCTAAACACTGCCCAGTATCTACTCTCTCTTCCTAAACACTGCCCAGTATCCACTCTCTCTTCCTAAACACTGCCCAGTATCCACTCTCTCTTCCTAAACACTGCCCAGTATCCACTCTCTTTCCTAAACACTGCCCAGTATCTACTCTCTCTTTCCTAAACACTGCCCAGTATCTACTCTCTTCCTAAACACTGCCCAGTATCTACTCTCTCTTCCTAAACACTGCCCAGTATCTACTCTCTCTTCCTAAACACTACCCAGTATCCACTCTCTCTTCCTAAACACTGCCCAGTATCTACTCTCTCTTCCTAAACACTGCCCAGTATCTACTCTCTCTTCTTAAACACTGCCCAGTATCTACTCTCTCTTCCTAAACACTTCCCAGTATCCACTCTCTCTTCCTAAACACTGCCCAGTATCCACTCTCTCTTCCTAAACACTACCCAGTATCTACTCTCTCTTCCTAAACACTGCCCAGTATCTACTCTCTCTTCCTAAACACTACCCAGTATCCACTCTCTCTTCCTAAACACTGCCCAGTATCTACTCTCTCTTCTTAAACACTGCCCAGTATCTACTCTCTCTTCCTAAACACTACCCAGTATCCACTCTCTCTTCCTAAACACTGCCCAGTATCTACTCTCTCTTCCTAAACACTACCCAGTATCCACTCTCTCTTCCTAAACACTGCCCAGTATCTACTCTCTCTTCCTAAACACTGCCCAGTATCTAGTCTCTCTTCTTAAACACTGCCCAGTATCCAATCTCTCTTCCTAAACACTGCCCAGTATCCACTCTCTCTTCCTAAACACTGCCCAGTATCCACTCTCTTCCTAAACACTACCCAGTATCCACTCTCTCTTCCTAAACACTGCCCAGTATCCAATCTCTCTTCCTAAACACTGCCCAGTATCCACTCTCTCTTCCTAAACACTGCCCAGTGTCCACTCTCTCTTCCTAAACACTGCCCAGTATCTACTCTCTCTTCCTAAACACTGCCCAGTATCCACTCTCTCTTCCTAAACACTACCCAGTATCCACTCTCTCTTCCTAAACACTGCCCAGTATCTACTCTCTTTTCCTAAACACTGCCCAGTATCCACTCTCTCTTCCTAAACACTGCCCAGTATCCACTCTCTCTTCCCTAAACACTGCCCAGTATCTACTCTCTCTTCCTAAACACTGCCCAGTATCTACTCTCTCTTCCTAAACACTACCCAGTATCCACTCTCTCTTCCTAAACACTGCCCAGTATCCACTCTCTTCCTAAACACTGCCCAGTATCTACTCTCTCTTCCTAAACACTGCCCAGTATCTACTCTCTCTTCCTAAACACTGCCCAGTATCTACTCTCTCTTCCTAAACACTGCCCAGTATCTACTCTCTCTTCTTAAACACTGCCCAGTATCTACTCTCTCTTCCTAAACACTACCCAGTATCCACTCTCTCTTCCTAAACACTGCCCAGTATCTACTCTCTCTTCCTAAACACTGCCCAGTATCTACTCTCTCTTCTTAAACACTGCCCAGTATCTACTCTCTCTTCCTAAACACTGCCCAGTATCCACTCTCTCTTCTTAAACACTGCCCAGTATCCACTCTCTCTTCCTAAACACTACCCAGTATCCAATCTCTTCCTAAACACTGCCCAGTATCCACTCTCTCTCTTCCTAAACACTACCCAGTATCCACTCTCTCTTCCTAAACACTGCCCAGTATCTACTCTCTTTTCCTAAACACTGCCCAGTATCCACTCTCTTTCCTAAACACTGCCCAGTATCCACTCTCTCTTCCTAAACACTGCCCAGTATCTACTCTCTCTTCCTAAACACTGCCCAGTATCTACTCTCTCTTCCTAAACACTGCCCAGTATCTACTCTCTTTCTAAACACTACCCAGTATCCACTAAACCTAAACACTGCCCAGTATCTACTCTCTCTTCCTAAACACTGCCCAGTATCACTCTCTTCCTAAACACTGCCCAGTATCTACTTCTCTTCCTAAACACTGCCCAGTATCTACTTCTCTTCCTAAACACTGCCCAGTATCTACTCTCTCTTCTTAAACACTGCCCAGTATCTACTCTCTCTTCCTAAACACTACCCAGTATCCACTCTCTCTTCCTAAACACTGCCCAGTATCTACTCTCTCTTCCTAAACACTGCCCAGTATCTACTCTCTCTTCTTAAACACTGCCCAGTATCTACTCTCTCTTCCTAAACACTGCCCAGTATCCACTCTCTCTTCTTAAACACTGCCCAGTATCCACTCTCTCTTCCTAAACACTGCCCAGTATCTACTCTCTCTTCCTAAACACTGCCCAGTGTCCACTCTCTCTTCCTAAACACTGCCCAGTATCCACTCTCTCTTCCTAAACACTGCCCAGTATCCACTCTCTCTTCCTAAACACTGCCCAGTATCCACTCTCTCTTCCTAAACACTACCCAGTATCCACTCTCTCTTCCTAAACACTGCCCAGTATCCACTCTCTCTTCCTAAACACTGCCCAGTGTCTACTCTCTCTTCCTAAACACTACCCAGTATCCACTCTCTCTTCCTAAACACTGCCCAGTATCTACTCTCTCTTCTTAAACACTGCCCAGTATCTACTCTCTCTTCCTAAACACTACCCAGTATCCACTCTCTCTTCCTAAACACTGCCCAGTATCTACTCTCTCTTCCTAAACACTACCCAGTATCCACTCTCTCTTTCTAAACACTGCCCAGTATCTACTCTCTCTTCCTAAACACTGCCCAGTATCTAGTCTCTCTTCTTAAACACTGCCCAGTATCCAATCTCTTCCTAAACACTACCCAGTATCTACTCTCTTTCCTAAACACTGCCCAGTATCCACTCTCTCTTCCTAAACACTGCCCAGTGTCCATTCTCTTCTAAACACTGCCCAGTGTCCACTCTCTTTCCTAAACACTGCCCAGTATCCACTCTCTTCCTAAACACTACCCAGTATCCACTCTCTCTTCCTAAACACTGCCCAGTGTCCACTTCTTTCCTAAACACTACCCAGTATCCACTCTCTTCCTAAACACTGCCCAGTATCTACTCTCTCTTCCTAAACACTGCCCAGTATCTACTCTCTCTTCTTAAACACTGCCCAGTATCTACTCTCTCTTCCTAAACACTACCCAGTATCCAATCTCTCTTCCTAAACACTGCCCAGTATCCACTCTCTCTTCCTAAACACTGCCCAGTATCTACTCTCTCTTCTTAAACACTGCCCAGTATCTACTCTCTCTTCCTAAACACTACCCAGTATCTACTCTCTCTTCCTAAACACTACCCAGTATCCACTCTCTCTTCCTAAACACTGCCCAGTATCTACTCTCTCTTCCTAAACACTGCCCAGTATCTACTCTCTCTTCTTAAACACTGCCCAGGTATCTACTCTCTCTTCCTAAACACTGCCCAGTATCTACTCTCTTTCCTAAACACTGCCCAGTATCTACTCTCTCTTCCTAAACACTACCCAGTATCCAATCTCTTTCCTAAACACTGCCCAGTATCCAATCTCTCTTCCTAAACACTGCCCAGTATCTACTCTCTTTCCTAAACACTACCCAGTATCCATCTCTCTTCCTAAACACTGCCCAGTATCTACTCTCTCTTCCTAAACACTACCCAGTATCCACTCTCTCTTCCTAAACACTGCCCAGTATCTACTCTCTCTTCCTAAACACTACCCAGTATCCAATCTATCTTCCTAAACACTGCCCAGTATCCACTCTCTCTTCCTAAACACTGCCCAGTATCTACTCTCTTCTAAACACTGCCCAGTATCTACTCTCTCTTCCTAAACACTACCCAGTATCTACTCTCTCTTCCTAAACACTACCCAGTATCCACTCTCTCTTCCTAAACACTGCCCAGTATCTACTCTCTCTTCCTAAACACTGCCCAGTATCTACTTCTCTTCTTAAACACTGCCCAGTATCTACTCTCTTTCCTAAACACTGCCCAGTATCTACTCTCTCTTCCTAAACACTGCCCAGTATCTACTCTCTCTTCCTAAACACTACCCAGTATCCAATCTCTCTTCGTAAACACTGCCCAGTATCCAATCTCTCTTCCTAAACACTGCCCAGTATCTACTCTCTCTTCCTAAACACTACCCAGTATCCAATCTCTCTTCCTAAACACTGCCCAGTATCTACTCTCTTCCTAAACACTACCCAGTATCCAATCTCTTCCTAAACACTGCCCAGTATCTACTCTCTCTTCCTAAACACTACCCAGTATCCAATCTCTTTCCTAAACACTGCCCAGTATCCACTCTCTCTTCCTAAACACTACCCAGTATCCACTCTCTCTTCCTAAACACTGCCCAGTATCTACTTCTCTTCTTAAACACTGCCCAGTATCTACTCTCTTCCTAAACACTACCCAGTATCCACTCTCTCTTCCTAAACACTGCCCAGTATCTACTCTCTCTTCCTAAACACTGCCCAGTATCCACTCTCTCTTCCTAAACACTGCCCAGTATCTACTCTCTTTCCTAAACACTGCCCAGTATCTACTCTCTCTTCCTAAACACTGCCCAGTATCTACTCTCTTTCCTAAACACTGCCCAGTATCTACCCTCTCTTCCTAAACACTACCCAGTATCCACTCTCTCTTCCTAAACACTGCCCAGTATCTACTCTCTCTTCCTAAACACTGCCCAGTATCTACTCTCTCTTCCTAAACACTGCCCAGTATCTACTCTCTCTTCCTAAACACTGCCCAGTATCTACTCTCTCTTCCTAAACACTGCCCAGTATCTACTCTCTCTTCCTAAACACTGCCCAGTATCTACTCTCTCTTCTTAAACACTGCCCAGTATCTACTCTCTCTTCCTAAACACTACCCAGTATCCACTCTCTTCCTAAACACTGCCCAGTATCTACTCTCTTTCCTAAACACTGCCCAGTATCTACTCTCTCTTCTTAAACACTGCCCAGTATCTACTCTCTCTTCTTAAACACTGCCCAGTATCTACTCTCTCTTCCTAAACACTGCCCAGTATCCACTCTCTCTTCTTAAACACTGCCCAGTATCCACTCTCTCTTCCTAAACACTGCCCAGTATCCACTCTCTCTTCCTAAACACTGCCCAGTATCTACTCTCTTCCTAAACACTGCCCAGTATCCACTCTCTTCTTAAACACTGCCCAGTATCTACTCTCTCTTCCTAAACACTGCCCAGTGTCCACTTCTCTTCCTAAACACTGCCCAGTATCCACTCTCTTCCTAAACACTGCCCAGTATCCACTCTCTCTTCCTAAACACTGCCCAGTATCCACTCTCTCTTCCTAAACACTACCCAGTATCCACTCTCTTTCCTAAACACTGCCCAGTATCCACTCTCTCTTCTTAAACACTGCCCAGTATCTACTCTCTTCCTAAACACTACCCAGTATCCACTCTCTCTTCCTAAACACTGCCCAGTATCTACTCTCTTCCTAAACACTACCCAGTATCCACTCTCTCTTCCTAAACACTGCCCAGTATCTACTCTCTCTTCCTAAACACTGCCCAGTATCCACTCTCTCTTCCTAAACACTGCCCAGTATCCACTCTCTCTTCCTAAACACTGCCCAGTATCCACTCTCTCTTCCTAAACACTGCCCAGTATCCACTCTCTTTCCTAAACACTACCCAGTATCCACTCTCTCTTCCTAAACACTGCCCAGTATCCAATCTCTCTTCCTAAACACTGCCCAGTATCCACTCTCTCTTCCTAAACACTGCCCAGTGTCCACTCTCTCTTCCTAAACACTGCCCAGTATCCACTCTCTTCCTAAACACTGCCCAGTATCCACTCTCTCTTCCTAAACACTGCCCAGTATCCACTCTCTCTTCCTAAACACTGCCCAGTATCCACTCTCTCTTCCTAAACACTGCCCAGTGTCCACTCTCTCTTCCTAAACACTGCCCAGTGTCCACTCTCTCTTCCTAAACACTGCCTAGTATCCACTCTCTCTTCCTAAACACTGCCCAGTATCCACTCTCTCTTCCTAAACACTGCCCAGTATCCACTCTCTCTTCCTAAACACTGCCCAGTGTCCACTCTCTTTCCTAAACACTGCCCAGTGTCCACTCTCTCTTCCTAAACACTGCCCAGTATCCACTCTCTCTTCCTAAACACTGCCCAGTATCCACTCTCTCTTCCTAAACACTGCCCAGTGTCCACTCTCTCTTCCTAAACACTGCCCAGTATCCACTCTCTCTTCCTAAACACTGCCCAGTATCCACTCTCTCTTCCTAAACACTGCCCAGTATCCACTCTCTCTTCCTAAACACTGCCCAGTGTCCACTCTCTCTTCCTAAACACTGCCCAGTCGTCTCATAACAGGCCCTCTTTACATCTCTCTGACCTCATTTGGTATGTTTAAAAAAATACTAACACAGAGATGAAGATCAATGTTCAGTGAAGAACTGAGACAGCTGGATTCTGACAGTATGACCTGGTTGTCTTTTGTTTAATAAGTTGTGTGTTTCTGACTACAGAGACGACTTTCAGATGGGATAAGGCTTGAACTATTTTTGTTCAATTTTCTACAGTAGTCTCAGAAATCCCAGACACTCTTGACATTCTCTCAACCAGCTTCATGAGGTAGTCACCTGGAATGCTTTTCAATTAACAGGTGTGCCTTGCAAAGAGTGGCTACTTTGAAGAATCAAAAATATAAATTCTTTAACGCTTTTTTTGGTTACTCTATGATTCTATATGTGTTATTTAATAGTTTTGATGTCTTCACCATTATTCTGCAGTGTAGAAAATAGTAAAAATAAAGAAAAACCCTTTAATGAGTAGGTGTTTCCAAACTATTGACTGGTTCTGTATATTATTTAGTTAAATATATATTTTCCTTCTTTATTACATTCCCCTAACCCTACTACCCAGCCTCTAATTGGAGTAAACTAATGGTCAACAATACTTAGGCTTCTATTTCTAGCTTATACATACTACATCAAATCAAATGTATTGGTCACATACACATGGTTAGTAGATGTTATTGCAGGTGTAGTGAAATGCTTGTGCTTCTAGTTCCGACAGTGCAGTAATATCTAACATGTAATCTTACAATTCCACAACAACTACATTATACACACAAATCTAAGTAAAGGATATGAATACATAAATATAAATATATGGATGAGCAATGACAGAGCGGCATAGGCAAGATCCAACAGATAGTATAGAATACAGTTGAAGTTGGAAGTTTACATACACCTTAGCCAAATACATTTAAACTCAGTTTTTCACAATTCCTGACATTTAATCCTAGTAAAAATTCCCTGTCTTATGTCAGTTAGGATCACCACTTTATTTTAAGAATGTGAAATGTCAGAATAATAGTAGAGAGAATGATTTATTTCAGCTTTTATTTATTTCATCACATTCCCAGGGTGTCAGAATTTTACATACACTCAATTAGTATTTGGTAGCATTGCCTTTACATTGTTTAACTTGGGTCAAACCTTTTGGGTAGCCTTCCACAAGCTTCCCACAATAATTTGGGTGAATTTTAGGCCTTTCCTCCTGACAGAGCTGGTGTAACTGAGTCAGTATTGTAGGCCTCCTTGCTCACACACGCTTTTTCAGTTCTGCCCACAAATGTCCTATAGGATTGAGATCAGGGATTTGTGATGGCCACTCCAATACCTTGACTTTGTTGTCCTTAAGTAATGTTGCCACAATTTTGGAAGTAAGCTTGGGGTCATTGTCCATTTTGGAAGACCCATTTGCGACCAAGCTTTAACTTCCTGACTGATGTCTTGAGATGTTTCTTCAATATATCCACATAATTTTCCTTCCTCATGAGCAAACTATTTTGTGAAGTGCACCGGTCCCTCCTGCAGCAAAGCACCCCCACAACATGATGCTGCCACCCCGTGCTTCACGTAAGGATGGTTACCTTCGGCTTGCAAGCCACCCCCTTTTTCTTCCAACATAACGATGGTCATTATGGCCAAACAGTTCTATTTTTGTTTCATCAGACCAGAGGACATTTCTCCAAAAAGTACGATCTTTGTCCCCATGTGTAGTTGCAAACCGTAGTCTGTCTTTTTTTTTTATGGCGGTTTTGGAGCAGTGGCTTCTTCCTTGCTGAGTGGCCTTTCAGGTTATGTTGATATAGGACTCATTTTACATTTTACTATAGGACTCATTTTGTACCTGTTTCCTCCAGCATCTTCACAGGGTCCTTTGCTGTTGTTCTGGGGTTGATTTTCACTTCTCACACCAAAGTATGTTCATCTCTAGGAGTCAGAACGCGTCTCCTTCCTGAGCGATATGACGGCTGCGTGGTCCCATTGTGTTTATACTTACGTACAATTGTTTGTACAGATGAACGTGGCTTGTGGAGGTCTACAATTTTTTATTTTGAGGTCTTGGCTGATTTCTTTTGATTTTTCCATGATGTCAAGCAAAGAGGCAGTGAGTTTGAAGGTAGGCCTTGAAATACATCCACAGGTACACCTCCAATCGACTCAAATTATGTAAATTAGCCTATCAGAAGCTCCTAAAGCCAATACATACATTTCTGGAGTTTTCCGTGCTGTTTATTAAAGGCAGAGTCAACTTAGTGTATGTAAACGCCAGACCCCCTGGAATTGTGATACAGTGAATTATAAGTGAAATATTCTGTCTGTAAACAATTGGAAAAATGACTTGTGTCATGCATAAAGTAGATGTCCGAACTGACTTGTGGAGTGGTTGAAAAACAAGTTTTAATGACTCCAACCTAAGTGTATGTTAACTTCCTACACCAACTGTAAATACCTACCATATAGAGACAGCTAACTACAGATAAAAAAGAAAGAATAAGAAGTCACTTCAACTCAGTTTGACATAAACAGAATATTCATATGGGAGACAAGCCAATACGTTATCTGAATACACACCTGCTATTTACCACATAGAAAATACATATTTTTACGATTTAATTATCCCCTTTTCTTTTATTCCAGGCTTTATCTAAATATTCCGCAAACGGAAATACACAACGGACAAAACAACAAACATTTCAATTTCTCCTCATCGCCCAGCCACATAATACCAGGATATATCTGGTGGTCTGTCTCCTCATCACTCAGCCACATAATACCAGGGTATATCTGGTGGTCTGTCTCCTCATCACTCAGCCATATAATACCAGGGTATATCTGGTGGTCTGTCTCCTCATCACTCAGCCACATAATACCAGGGTATATCTGGTGGTCTGTCTCCTCATCACTCAGCCATATAATACCAGGGGATATCTGGTGGTCTGTCTCCTCATCGCTCAGCCACATAATACTAGGGTATATCTGGTGGTCTGTCTCCTCATCACTCAGCCACATAATACCAGGATATATCTGGTGGTCTGTCTCCTCATCGCTCAGCCACATAATACCAGGATATATCTGGTGGTCTGTCTCCTCATCGCTCAGCCACATAATACCAGGATATATCTGGTGGTCTGTCTCCTCATCACTCAGCCACATAATACCAGGATATATCTGGTGGTCTGTCTCCTCATCACTCAGCCACATAATACCAGGATATATCTGGTGGTCTGTCTCCTCATCACTCAGCCACATAATACCAGGATATATCTGGTGGTCTGTCTCCTCATCGCTCAGCCACATAATACCAGGGTATATCTGGTGGTCTGTCTCCTCATCGCTCAGCCACATAATACCAGGGGATATCTGGTGGTCTGTCTCCTCATCGCTCAGCCACATAATACTAGGGTATATCTGGTGGTCTGTCTCCTCATCACTCAGCCACATAATAATATATCTGGTGGATATATCCAGGATATATGGTCTGTCTCCTCATCGCTCAGCCACATAATACCAGGATATATCTGGTGGTCTGTCTCCTCATCGCTCAGCCACATAATACCAGGATATATCTGGTGGTCTGTCTCCTCATCGCTCAGCCACATAATACCAGGATATATCTGGTGGTCTGTCTCCTCATCACTCAGCCACATAATACCAGGGTATATCTGGTGGTCTGTCTCCTCATCACTCAGCCACATAATACCAGGGTATATCTGGTGGTCTGTCTCCTCATCACTCAGCCACATAATACCAGGGTATATCTGGTGGTCTGTCTCCTCATCACTCAGCCACATAATACCAGGATATATCTGGTGGTCTGTCTCCTCATCACTCAGCCACATAATACCAGGGTATATATGGTGGTCTGTCTCCTCATCACTCAGCCACATAATACCAGGGTATATCTGGTGGTCTGTCTCCTCATCACTCAGCCACATAATACCAGGGTATATCTGGTGGTCTGTCTCCTCATCGCTCAGCCACATAATACCAGGGTATATCTGGTGGTCTGTCTCCTCATCACTCAGCCACATAATACCAGGGTATATCTGGTGGTCTGTCTCCTCATCACTCAGCCACATAATACCAGGGTATATCTGGTGGTCTGTCTCCTCATCGCTCAGCCATATAATACCAGGGGATATCTGGTGGTCTGTCTCCTCATCGCTCAGCCACATAATACCAGGGTATATCTGGTGGTCTGTCTCCTCATCACTCAGCCACATAATACCAGGATATATCTGGTGGTCTGTCTCCTCATCACTCAGCCACATAATACCAGGATATATCTGGTGGTCTGTCTCCTCATCACTCAGCCACATAATACCAGGATATATCTGGTGGTCTGTCTCCTCATCACTCAGCCACATAATACCAGGGTATATCTGGTGGTCTGTCTCCTCATCACTCAGCCACATAATACCAGGATATATCTGGTGGTCTGTCTCCTCATCGCTCAGCCATATAATAACGGAGTATATCTGGTGGTCTGTCTCCTCATCACTCAGCCATATAATACCAGGATATATCTGGTGGTCTGTCTCCTCATCACTCAGCCACATAATACCAGGATATATCTGGTGGTCTGTCTCCTCATCGCTCAGCCACATAATACCAGGATATATCTAGTGGTCTGTCTCCTCATCACTCAGCCACATAATACCAGGGTATATCTGGTGGTCTCCTCATCGCTCAGCCACATAACACCAGGATATATCTAGTGGTCTGTCTCCTCATCGCTCAGCCACATAATACCAGGGTATATCTGGTGGTCTGTCTCCTCATCGCTCAGCCACATAATACCAGGGGATATCTGGTGGTCTGTCTTCTCATCACTCAGCCACATAATACCAGGGTATATCTGGTGGTCTGTCTTCTTATCACTCAGCCACATAATACCAGGATATATCTGGTGGTCTGTCTCCTCATCACTCAGCCACATAATACCAGGGTATATCTGGTGGTCTGTCTCCTCATCGCTCAGCCACATAATACCAGGGGATATCTGGTGGTCTGTCTCCTCATCGCTCAGCCACATAATACCAGGATATATCTGGTGGTCTGTCTCCTCATCACTCAGCCACATAATACCAGGGTATATCTGGTGGTCTGTCTCCTCATCACTCAGCCACATAATACCAGGGTATATATGGTGGTCTGTCTTCTTATCACTCAGCCACATAATACCAGGATATATCTGGTGGTCTGTCTTCTCATCACTCAGCCACATAGGACCACTTTAAGCCGTACACTCCGCAGAGCTGGGTTTTACGGAAGAGTGGCCAGACAAAAGCCATTGCTTGAAGTAAAAAATAAGCAAACACGTTTGGTGTTCGCCAAAAGACAGGTGGGAGACTCCCCAAACATATGGAAGGAGGTTCTCTGGTCAGATAAGACGCTCACCTTCCAGCAGGACAATGACCCTAAGCATACTGCGAAAGCAACACTTCGAGTGGTTAAATGTCTTGAAATGGCCTAGTCAAAGCTCAGACCTCAATTCAATTGAGAATCTCTCTGTGTGTGTGTGTGTGTGTGTGTGTGTGTGTGTGTGTGTGTGTGTGTGTGAGCACATATTCAGGGGAGACAGATGCTCTCTTTGTGTGTAATTTTGATGTGATGGCCAATCTAATTTAGACACACAGACACTTTTAACGACGCTGGACTGAGCGCTGGCAAAGCCCATCGATCACCTTTTGATTTATTGAGTTATCTCAAAAACCACAGATGGCGTTTCAGTTTGGGATGAAATCAGAAGCACTTTGGCACTCTCTGTGTGTGTGTGTGTGTGTGTGTGTGTGTGTGTGTGTGTGTGTGTGTGTGTGTGTGTGTGTGTGTGTGTGTGTGTGTGTGAAAAAAGAAAGAAAGACAGGACTGAGGAGAGATGAGGAGAGAGATAGAGAATGAAATGAGGTGAAAACAGAATAGAAAACCCTCTCTAGTATAGAAACACCCCTGTAGTATAGAAAAACCCCTCTAGTATAGAAAAACCCCTGTAGTATAGAAAACCCCTGTAGTATAGAAAACCCCTCTAGTATAGAAAACCCCTCTAGTATAGAAAAACCCCTCTAGTATAGAAAACCCCTCTAGTATAGAAAAACCCCTCTAGTATAGAAAAACCCTGTAGTATAGAAAAACCCCTCTAGTATAGAAAAACCCCTCTAGTATAGAAAACCCCTGTAGTATAGAAAAACCCCTCTAGTATAGAAAAACCCTCTAGTATAGAAAACCCCTGTAGTATAGAAAAACCCCTCTAGTATAGAAAAACCCCTCTAGTATAGAAAAAACCCTCTAGTATAGAAAACCCCTGTAGTATAGAAAAACCCCTCTAGTATAGAAAACCCCCTCTAGTTTAGAAAAACCTCTCTAGTATAGAAAAAACCCCTCTAGTATAGAAAACCCCTGTAGTATAGAAAAACCCCTCTAGTATAGAAAAAGCTATTGGTGAGCAAAGAGTAGCCTAAAAGAGAAACAGTCTAACTCTGTGGATGCTCACTGATGGTTGTAATCAAAGAGTTTATAGTGCCCATCACAGTCACTGCTTAACAGTGAAGTTAATTAGGGAAGCACCACACTACCCCAGGCTATTCCTGCCACATCATATCATGCTAGTACTGTGGTGTGTACAGCTGATGGCCAGCCAGAGGAGGTTGACTATCCCCATCTCTTTTAACCTCTTAAAATGAATGGCAAAAATGTAGATTTCTACCTCAGTCGACATACCCAAAAGTAATAGCTTTTAATGAGCAGTTGTATAATTAAGGACATGCGTAAACTTGGTATCATTAGAAAGAAAACATCTGGGACATTATAAGGAAATGGTCAGAATATAGATAGGAACGACACAGTTCAGAAGACACAGGATCAAACACAAAGTAACTGTTTCGTTTGTCTTTTTTTGAATTGCACACAACAACAAGAACAGATGCTTTAGTCAGGGGTGTCAGGTGTGGTCCAGGGACATCTCCAAGTGTTCACTCAACCTCTCCAATGTGTCCTAAGTAGAGGTCGACCCATTATGAATTTTCAATGCCGATACCGATACCGATGATTGGAGGACCAAAAAAGCCGATACAGCTTAATCAGCCGATTTGTTAGTTTTTTTATTTGTAATAATGACAATTACAACAATACTGAATTAACACTTATTTTAACTTAATATAAAACATCAATAAAATCAATTTAGCCTCAAATAAATAATGAAACAATGTTCAATTTGGTTTAAATAATGCAAAAACAAAGTGTTGGACAAGAAAGTAATATGTGCCATGTAAAAATATGTGCCATGTAAAAAAGCTAATGTTTAAGTTCCTTGCTCAGAACATGAGAACATATGAAAGCTGGTGGTTCCTTTTAACATGAGACTTCAATATTCCAAGGTAAGAGGTTTTTAGGTTGTAGTTAATATAGTATTTATAGGACTATTTCTCTCTATACCATTTGTATTTCATATACCTTTGACTATTGGAAATTATTATAGTCACTTTAGTATTGCCAGTGTAACAGTATAGCTTCCGTGCCTCTCCTCGCCCCGAACCAGGAACACATCGACAACAGCCACACTCGAAGCATCGTTACTCATCGCTCCACAAAAGCCACGGCCCTTGCAGAGCAAGGGGAATAAATACTCTAAATCTAAAAGCGAGTGATGTTTGAAACAGTATTAGCGCACACCCAGCTAACTAGCTAACCATTTCACATTGGTTACACCAGCCATTAGGCTGATAGGCTTGAAGTCATAAACAGCGCTGTGCTGATGAAGAGCTGCTGGCAAAACGCACGAAATGAATTTGAATGAATGTTTGCAGGCCTGCTGCTGCTCAGTCAGACTGCTCTATCAAATCAGACTTAATTATAACATAATAACACACAGAAATACGAGCCTTTCGTCATTAATATGATCGAATTCGGAAACTATCATTTAGAAAACAAAACGTTTATTATTTCAGTGAAATACAGAAGCGTTCGGTATTTTATCTAACGGGTGGCATCCCTAAGTCTAAATATTTTTGTTACATTGCACAACCTTCAATGTATGTCATAATTACGTAAAATTCGGACAAATTAGTTTGCAATGAGCCAGGCAGCCCAAACTGTTGCATATACCCTGACTCTGCGTGCAATGAACGCAAGAGAAATGACACAATTTCACAATTGCCTGCTAAACTGGATTAGTAGTTATAACTAGTGATTATGATTGATTGTTTTTTATAAGATAAGTTTAATGTTAGCTAGCAATTTACCTAGGCTTCTACTGCATTTGCGTAACATGCAGGCTACTCGTGGAGTGCAATGGTTAGAGCGTTGGACAAGTTAACTGTGCGGTTGCAAGATTGGAACCCCCGAGCTGACAAGGTGAAAATCTGTCGTTCTGCCCCTGAACAAGGCACTTAACCCACAGTTCCTAGGCAGTCTTTGAAAATAAGAATGTGTTCTTAAATGACTTGCCTAAATGAAAGTAAGTCAACTAACTAACTAACTAAGTTCAATAAAATGTATAAAACGTTTATTTTAATTTTATTTAAATAATCGGAAATCGGCGCCCAAAAATGCCAATTTCCGATTGTTATGAAAACTTGAAATCGGCCCGAATTAATCGGCCATTCCGATTAATCGGTCGCCCTCTAGTCCTAAGTATGTGGATTAGGTCTTTCCATTGCTATTACACATTGAATATGCCTAAAAGTCACTATAAAAACACAATTTCTGCAATATAAACCCCTCTCAAACATTGTGGTGGTGTCAGGGGACATCCAGGGGACATTCAAGTGTCCTTTCAACCTCGCCAAAGTGTCCACATGGGGTAATCCCACTGCTATTACACATTGAATAAGCCTAAAAGTTATTGGTCCCACATTTATAAGAACTATTAGCAAGAAAAATAATGAAGACACATATACATTATAAGTGTAACCGGGCTTGAGTCTTGCGAAATGATCATATACTGGGGACTTGCTCCACTAGTCAACTTGTCTTGATACCTTCGCCAGTCTTGCTACCTTCGCCAGTCTTGATACCTTCGCCAGTCTTGATACCTTCGCCAGTCTTGATACCTTCGCCAGTTTTGATACCTTCGCCAGTCTTGATACCTTCGCCAGTTTTGATACCTTCGCCAGTCTTGATACCTTCGCCAGTTTTGCTACCTTCGCCAGTTTTGATACCTTCGGCAGTCTTGATACCTTCGCCAGTTTTGATACCTTCGCCAGTCTTGATACCTTCGCCAGTTTTGCTACCTTCGCCAGTCTTGATACCTTCGCCAGTTTTGCTACCTTCGCCAGTCTTGATACCTTCGCCAGTCTTGATACCTTCGCCAGTCTTGATACCTTCGCCAGTTTTGATACCTTCGCCAGTCTTGATACCTTTGCCAGTTTTGCTACCTTCGCCAGTCTTGATACCTTCGCCAGTCTTGCTACCTTCGCCAGTCTTGATGCCTTCGCCAGTCTTGATACCTTCGCCAGTCTTGATACCTTCGCCAGTCTTGATACCTTCGCCAGTTTTGCTACCTTCGCCAGTCTTGATACCTTTGCTACCTTCGCCAGTTTGCTTCGCCAGTCTTGATACGCCAGTCTTGATACCTTTGATACCTTCGCCAGTCTTGATACCTTCGCCAGTTTTGATACCTTCGCCAGTCTTGATACCTTCGCCAGTCTTGATACCTTCGCCAGTCTTGATACCTTCGCCAGTCTTGATACCTTCGCCAGTCTTGATACCTTCGCCAGTCTTGATACCTTCGCCAGTCTTGATACCTTCGCCAGTCTTGATACCTTCGCCAGTCTTGATACCTTCGCCAGTCTTGACACCTTCGCCAGTCTTGCTACCTTCGCCAGTCTTGCTACCTTCGCCAGTCTTGATACCTTCGCCAGTCTTGATACCTTCGCCAGTCTTGATACCTTCGCCAGTCTTGATACCTTCGCCAGTCTTGATACCTTCGCCAGTCTTGACACCTTCGCCAGTCTTGATACCTTCGCCAGTCTTGATACCTTCGCCAGTCTTGATACCTTCGCCAGTCTTGATACCATGGTGACATGCTTCCAGTGCATTGCTGTTAGATACACATCCCATTCTTCGCCCGAGTGGCCAGGTCGCTGGCAGCATCTGTGTTCGGCTCATGGAGGAAATTCTCAAAGGCCTCTTTCTCTGTGCCCCATCCATCTCTCCTTAACCCCATATTATATTTTTATTTTGTTTTACACATATTTAACCCCTACCTCCATACTTCCATTAATTTGTATGGGTTACCTTCAGATGAAGGTTTAATATCTATATATATCTCCATACTTCCAATCATTTGTATGGGTTACCTTCAGATGAAGGTTTAATATCTATATATATCTCCATACAGGTTTAATATCTGTATAAACTTTTCAGGGCCCTGTCTTTCAAAGATAATTAGTAAAAATACAAATAACTTCACAGATCTTCATTGTAAAAGGTTTAAACACTGTTTCCCATGCTTGTTCAATTTACCATAAACAATTAATGAACATGCACCTGTGGAACGGTCATTAAGACACTAACAGCTTACAGACAGTAGGCAATTAGGGTCACAGTTTTGAAAACAGTACAACGTCTGTACTGTGAGACGCCTAAGACAGCGCTACAGGTGATCGTCCTCGCTGTGGCAGACCATGTGTAACAACACCTGCACAGGATTGGTACATTTGAACATCACACCTGCGGGACAGGTACAGGATGGCAACAACAACTGCCCAAGTTACACCAGGAACTCACAATCCCTCCATCCGTATGTAACAGTATAGCTTCCGTCCCTCTCCTCGCCCCAACTTGGGCTTGAACCAGGGACCCTCTTGCACACATCAGCAGCTGCCTCCCACGAAGCATCGTTACCCATCGCTCCACAAAAGCCGCGGCCCTTGCAGAGCAAGAGGAACAACCACTTTAAGGTCTCAGAGCGAGTGACGTCACCGATTGAAACGCTATTAGCGCGCACCCCGCTAACTAGCTAGCCATTTCACCTCGGTTAAACTCACCCCCCCTTTTGACCTCCTCCTTTTCCGCAGCAACCAGTGATCCGGGTCAACAGCATCAATGTAACAGTATAGCTTCTGTCCCTCTCCTCACCCCAACCTGGGTTTGAACCAGGGACCCTCTGCACACATCAACATCTGCTTCCCACGAAGCATCATTACCCATCGCTCCACAAAAGCAGCAGCCCTTGTAGAGCAAGGGGAACTACTACTTCAAGGTCTCAGAGCAAGTGATGTCATCGATTGAAACGCAATTAGCGCTCACCCCGCTAACTAGCTAGCCATTTCACATCGGTTACATGTACTCAAACTGTCCACAATAGGAGGAACTGAGGGCTTGTAGGCCTGTTGTAAGGCAGGTCCTCACCAGACATCACCGGCAACAACGTCGCCTATGGGCACAAACCCACTGTCGCTGGACCAGACAGGACTGGCAAGAAGTGCTCTTCCCTGACGAGTCACGGTTTTGACTCACCTGGGGTGATGGTAGGATTCACGTTTATTGTCGAAGGAATGACCGTTGTACCGAGGCCTGTGCTCTGGAGCGGGATTGATTTGGAGGTTGAGGGTCCGTCATGGTCTGGGGCAGTGTGTCACAGCATCATCGGACTGAGCTTGTTGTCATTGCAGGCAATCTCAACTCTATGCGTTACAGGGAAGACATCCTCCTCCCTCATGTGGTACCCTTCCTGCAGGCTCATCCTGACATGACCCTCCAGCATGACAATGCCACCAGCCATACTGCTCGTTCTGTGCATGATTTCCTCAAGACAGGAATGTCAGTGTTCTGCCATGGCCAGCGAAGAGCCCGGATCTCAATCCCATTGAGCACGACATGGGACCTGTTGGATCCGAGGGTGAGGGCTAGGGCCATTCCCCCCAGAAATGTCCGGGAACTATGCAGGTGCCATGGTGGAAGAGTGGGGTAACTTCTCACAGCAAGAACTGGCAAATCGGGTGCAGTCCATAAGGAGGAGATGCACTGCAGTACTTCATGCAGTTGGTGGCCACACCAGATACTGACTGTTACTTTGATTTTGACCCCTCCTTTGTTCAGGGACACATTATTCCATTTCTGTTCGTCACATGTCTGTGGAACTTGTTCAGTTTATGTCTCAGTTGTTGAATCTTGTTGTGTTCATACAAATATTTACACATGTTAAGTTTGCTGACAATAAATGCAGTTGACAGTGAGAGGACGTTTATTTTTATGCTGAGTTTATATCTCCATACTTCCATTCATTTGTATGGGTTACCTTCAGATGAAGGTTTAATATCTATATATATCTCCATATTCCCATTCATTTGTATGGGTTACCTTCAGATGAAGGTTTAATATCTATATATATCTCCATATTCCCATTCATTTGTATGGGTTACCTTCAGATGAAGGTTTAATATCTATATATATCTCCATATTCCCATTCATTTGTATGGGTTACCTTCAGATGAAGGTTTAATATCTATATATATCTCCATATTCCCATTCATTTGTATGGGTTACCTTCAGATGAAGGTTTAATATCTATATATATCTCCATATTCCCATTCATTTGTATGGGTTACCTTCAGATGAAGGTTTAATATCTATATATATCTCCATATTCCCATTCATTTGTATGGGTTACCTTCAGACAGATAAGTCCTGTGACACTTGTGGGCCTTCAGAATGAGAGGACATCCACTCTTTATGACACAACCTTCAGAATGAGAGGACAACTGGTAGGACTGCATTTATTTACAAGGCAGGTTTTCACACTATCCCGTTGGACAGGAAGTAGAAGATTGTGTTCCCCTGGGCTAGGTGCCTTCCCATGTCTGAGTGGGTGGCTTGGGTTACGGAAGGGAGAGGAAATGAGGGGAGGAGAGGAGAGGCATGTTCACATTACTACAGCATGACTACACATTCATACCCATTAATACCCCCCTGGGCCAAGCCACCGTGGATCTCAGCAACAGCCATTCTCTGTCTAGTTACAGATTCAGTACAGAGTATATGTGGAAGATTTATATTGGCTTCCTATACGAGATCTGACAATGCTATTTGTCTTTATGGAAGAGAGGAGAGAGAGCCAGGCAACATTTCACTGTTTCATCTATGTGCTCGTATAAATGTAATTTATTTTTCACATTTGATCAGTGTTTGGATGTCAAAGTTGTACAGTCTACAGGGATAGATATTCTGATATTGTAGGGGCTATATTAGATACATCTTAATGAACCCTTGCAAACGAAGAACCATACAGTATATGTGTTTTTATAAATTCTGATATTGGCCAAAAACTAGCCTAATTATAAAGCTATGATAAGTGGTGTGAATAGCAAACAAACAAAATGTCTTCTATCATAAAACTCAAATCAAATCAAATGGTATTTCTCCCACACTTCATAAACAACAGGTGTAGACTAACAGTGAAATGCTGACTGATGGGCCCTTCCCCGCGATACAGAGAGAACAATAGAGAAATAATAGAACAATAATAACAGGTAATAATAAATACACAATGAGTCATGATAACTTGGCTGTATACAGGAGGTACCAGTACTAGTCATCTTCACATGTTTACCATATCAGAATAAACACACAGAGGTCAAATGTGTCTGGGAGTCATGAGCAACCTCCTGTCTCATCCCTGTCATGTCTCTGTCACAGTGGAGCAGTTAAATAGGGCAGTGACCTCTTACCTTCAACCCCAGTCCAGTCCAGACCACCCCTAATCTCCTGCTACTTTAGACTGGCTCACCTATAAACTGGCTCGCCTATAGACTGGCTCGCCTATAGACTGGCTCGCCTATAGACTGGCTCACCTATAGACTGGCTCACCTATAGACTGGCTCGCCTATAGATTGGCTCGCCTATAGACTGGATCACCTATAGACTGGCTCGCCTATAGACTAGCTCACCTATAGACTGGTTCACCTATAGACGGGCTCACTTATATAGTGCTCAAGCTCCCGTTCTGTCAGTCCCCTCCCACCTCTAACCCCAGTCCAGACCAGCTCCCGTTCTGTCAGTCCCCTCCCACCTCCAACTCCAGTCCAGACCAGCTCCCGTTCTGTCAGTCCCCTCCCACCTCCAACCCCAGTCCAGACCAGCTCCCGTTCTGTCAGTCCCCTCCCACCTCCAACTCCAGTCCAGACCAGCTCCCGTTCTGTCAGTCCCCTCCCACGCCCAACCCCAGTCTAGACCAGCTCCCGTTGTGTCAGTCCCCTCCCACCTCCAACCCCAGTCCAGACCAGCTCCCGTTCTGTCAGTCCCCTCCCTCCTCCAATCCCAGTCCAGACCACCCCTAATCTCCTGCTACTTTAGACTGGCTCACCTATAAACTGGCTCGCCTATAGACTGGCTCGCCTATAGACTGGCTCACTTATATAGTGCTCAAGCTCCCGTTCTGTCAGTCCCCTCCCACCTCCAACCCCAGTCCAGACCAGCTCCCGTTCTGTCAGTCCCCTCCAACTCCAGTCCAGACCAGCTCCCGTTCTGTCAGTCCCCTCCCACCTCCAACTCCAGTCCAGACCAGCTCCCGTTCTGTCAGTCCCCTCCCATGCCCAACCCCAGTCCAGACCAGCTCCCGTTGTGTCAGTCCCCTCCCACCTCCAACCCCAGTCTAGACCAGCTCCCGTTCTGTCAGTCCCCTCCCACCTCCAACCCCAGTCCAGACCAGCTCCCGTTCTGTCAGTCCCCTCCCACCTCCAACCCCAGTCCAGACCAGCTCCCGTTCTGTCAGTCCCCTCCCACCTCCAACCCCAGTCCAGACCAGCTCCCGTTCTGTCAGTCCCCTCCCACCTCCAACCCCAGTCCAGACCAGCTCCCGTTCTGTCAGTCCCCTCCCACCTCCAACCCCAGTCCAGACCAGCTCCCGTTCTGTCAGTCCCCTCCCACCTCCAACCCCAGTCCAGACCAGCTCCCGTTCTGTCAGTCCCCTCCCTCCTCCAACCCCAGTCCAGACCAGCTCCCGTTCTGTCAGTCCCCTCCCACCTCCAACCCCAGTCCAGACCAGCTCCCGTTCTGTCAGTCCCCTCCCACCTCCAACCCCAGTCCAGACCAGCTCCCGTTCTGTCAGTCCCCTCCCACCTCCAACCCCAGTCCAGACCAGCTCCCGTTCTGTCAGTCCCCTCCCACCTCCAACCCCAGTCCAGACCAGCTCCCGTTCTGTCAGTCCCCTCCCTCCTCCAACCCAAGTCCAGACCAGCTCCCGTTCTGTCAGTCCCCTCCCTCCTCCAACCCCAGTCCAGACCAGCTCCCGTTCTATCAGTCCCCTCCCACCTCCAACCCCAGTCCAGACCAGCTCCCGTTCTGTCAGTCCCCTCCCTCCTCCAACCCCAGTCCAGACCAGCTCCCGTTCTGTCAGTCCCCTCCCTCCTCCAACCCAAGTCCAGACCAGCTCCCGTTCTGTCAGTCCCCTCCCACCTCCAACCTCAGTCCAGACCAGCTCCCGTTCTATCAGTCCCCTCCCTCCTCCAACCCCAGTCCAGACCAGCTTCCGTTCTGTCAGTCCCCTCCCACCTCCAACCCCAGTCCAGACCATTTTTTAAAAATAATGTTGAATTCTGTTTTAATGCCTGGATTCCGTGAGGACTTCAATTATCATATTTGGACCAGAATGAGGTTCTCCACTACCTATTCTTCCTTCATCGGAAGTTTTCATAAATTAATCTGCAGATAATTGCCAGAAACATAGGTCTCAGCCAGTGCCCTAAGTAAATTGGAGGGCCAAATGAACGGCTTTCTCACCAATACGATTTGGTACGTTACACTGACTGACAAGACAAGAGTCACTCACTTTAGCGTCACTGTGTGGCAAGCCCCGACATCGTACAAAAGGGAATCTAGGAAATCTGTCACGCCCTGGTCTTAGTATTCTGTGTTTTCTTTATTATTTTGGTTAGGCCAGTGTGTGACATGGGTTTATTTTGTGGTGTGTTTTTGTATTGGGGTTTTAGTAGGTATTGGGATTGTGGCTTTAGTAGGGTTGTCTAGGAAAGTCTATGGTTGCCTGAGGCGGTTCTCAATCTGAGGCAGGTGATTATCGTTGTCTCTGATTGGGAACCATATTTAGGCAGCCATATTCTTTGAGTGTTTGGTGGGTGATTGTTCCTCTCTCTGTGTTTTGTTGTCACCAGATAGGCTTTCACGTTACTTTTGTATTGTTTGTTTTTCATCATTATTAAACATGTATGAAAATTACCACGCTGCATTTTGGTCCGACTCTCCTTCGACGGAAGAAAACCGTAGACAAAATCTTTTGGTTGACTTGTCCCGAAGCGATACCATGGACATATAAACCCGTTGCATGAATTATGAACGGGATATAGAAGATTGACTTTATTCAGTCAGTTCAACACCTTTTATAAACTAGTCAACACTTGCTGTTCAGTTGTCACTCTACACACAGTTAATAGCCTAGTTCTACTATGTGCCACAACTCTGTGTGGCTGGCTATGTGATGAATGTGTCAGAAAACAATGATTAGTTGTGGATTTTGACTCTTTGATACCACTTACATTCCATGCGACATGCAAACAATTAATAAATAGGAGAAGTGTGAAAAACCCAACAGCGTTGCAATTCTTGACACATTCAAACCGGTGCCACTGGTACCTACCACCATACCCCGTTCGAAGGCACTTCTGCCCACATATCTAACCTTAATTCTCTCCTCTATCTCCCCTCAGCTTTCATATCCCCTTCTCCCTATCATGTCTCCCCCCCCCCCACTCTAACACACTGTTTTTCCATTGCTCCCCTTAACCCTCAGTCCTTTCCCCTCTCTCTTCTCATCTTTCCTCTCCTCTCCTCTTCTTTGTTTTCCCATCTGTTCCTGGTCCGTCTCCCTGTGATTTACAGCCTCTGTCTACATAGTTCAGGAGAGGCTCCTGACAGGCTGGGGTGTCTGGTGTCAGCTGACCTGAGAGGAGGAGTCTGTCTAGACCAGAGTTCAGGGCTGGTAGTTCTTACTTTAGGCTCTTTGAGTTGAAAGTGGTATTTCATTCTAAATGCTGTTGTGCGTCATCACACCACACCTAGAGATGTCACGTCTGTGGTATCTGATTCCACACAAAGAAATATCAGTGACTCAAGAGCATGCTACACCAGTTGAATCAATCACTCAGATTTTATAGAGCCCTTTTTACATGAGCAGTTGTCACAAAGTGCTTTACAGAGACCCAGGCTAAACCCCCCAAAGAGCATGCAATGCGGAGGCAGAAGCACAGTTGCTCGGAGAAACTCCCTAGAAGACAGGAACCAAGGAAGAAACCTAGATAGAAAGCTTAGGCCTATGGTGATCTGTATTGTGTCCCACTGAGTCTCAGTCTTTTCTCCTCTTACACAGGCATCCCATTGCACCCTCCATTATCCATCCATCATGAGTTCCCGGGTTGTGAACAGGAAAGGAGGGCTGCGGTACTGCCACCACTTCCTCACAGACAACAGCATCTTTCATGGTGAGTGTCTCTCACACACACGCACACGCACACACGCACACACACACACACACACACACACACACACACACACACACACACACACACACACACACACACACACACACACACACACACACACACACACACACACACACACACACACACACACACACACACACACACACACACACACACACACACACACACACACACACACACACACACACATGTGAATTATTATGTGCATAATGATTCATGGCTATGTTTGTAGGGGTTGATACATTTTTCTTTAGGGCAAATCAAGTCATACATTTTAGTGGAAATTACAAACTTTAGAAGCCTTTTTAAACCTCGAAGACATTTCCTGCATTTCTCTGCGACAACAGAGTGATCATATTAAGAGAGATTACGTGGGTGATGGCAAAACATTTATTTATTAAATTGTATTTAACTTGATGGAACACAAGGGGGCGATATGTCTCAGCTGTTGCAGCACTGCAGTTCATTCTGCAATACTATAACGCATTACACGGAGCCCAAGAGTCATCACCAACCATCATCACTAAGACAGGAAAACACTAAATGGCACAACATGACAATTCACCAACTAATGTAACAAACCCTGCAGCACCATTGGGAGCATAAAAATGACAACATGCAGGGGCGTCTGTGTATTAGAGGAGAGCGTTTGTGACACACTTTGGTTATTACAGAGAGCCACAGGTGGCCCTCACAGTGGAATAATTAGGTTATGATCTAGCTATGATCTAGTTTGCATAGGAAGACAGCTCACCGATGAGGGAGCGGGGTGTGTGTGTTTACATTGACAGGTAAGGTTGCTTTAATGGTGGGGGTTTGACTTTGGTCGTTGAACTATTCGAGGGAAAAGCATTGTCTGCTGGTTGTCACGTCTCATGCCCATCAGTTGATTATCATGGATTAGCTGGACGTCCTTTAAGTTAGTCTGGTCTGAATAGATGTTGAAAGGTCTGATGAAGACTGGTACAGCTGAACATTTGCTGCTCAGAGAAACATCCCCACTGCATTTACTCCTACTTCAGGTAAGTGACTATGAAAAGAATACTGAAAGACATTCTGTCTTCAAGGGTTATAGAGGGGGCACCAGGGAACGTTTTCAAACAGAAGAGACACATTGATCTGCAGAGACAGACAGACAGGCAGACGTAGTACCTAATACAGAGACAGACAGACAGGCAGACGTAGTACCTAATACACAGACAGACAGACAGACAGACGTAGTACCTAATACAGAGACAGACAGGCAGACCTAGTACCTAATACAGAGACAGACAGACAGGCAGACAGACAGACAGACAGACAGACGTTACCTAATACAGAGACAGACAGACAGGCAGACAGACAGACAGACAGACAGACGTCCTAATACAGAGACAGACAGACAGACAGACAGACAGACAGACAGACAGACGTAGTACCTAATACAGAGACAGACAGACAGACAGGCAGACGTAGTACCTAATACAGAGACAGACAGACAGGCAGACGTAGTACCTAATACACAGACAGACAGACAGACAGACAGACAGACAGACAGACAGACAGACGTACCTAATACAGAGACAGACAGACATAGTACCTAATACAGACAGACAGACAGACAGACAGACGAGTACCTAATACAGAGACAGACAGACAGACAGACAGACAGACAGACAGACAGACAGACGTAGTACCTAATACAGAGACAGACAGACAGGCAGACAGACAGACAGACAGACAGACGTAGACAGACAGACAGACAGACAGAGACAGACAGACAGACAGACGTTACCTTCAGAGACAGACAGACAGACAGACAGACAGACACCTTACAGAGACAGACAGGCAGACCTAGTACCTAATACAGAGACAGACAGACAGACAGACAGACAGACAGACAGACAGACGTAGTACCTAATACAGAGATAGACAGACAGAGACAGACCTAGACAGACAGACAGACAGACAGACAGACAGACAGACAGACGTAGTACCTAATACACAGACAGACAGACAGACAGACGTAGTACCTAATACAGAGACAGACAGGCAGACCTAGTACCTAATACAGAGACAGACAGACAGGCAGACGTAGTACCTAATACAGAGACAGACAGACAGGCAGACGTAGTACCTAATACAGAGACAGACAGACATACATAATACCTGCTGCAGAGACAGACAGACTACTTGCTGCAGAGACATACAGACAGACAGACAGTGTACATGGCGCTGATTACTCTTCAACATGGCGCCGACAGAGATGGCCGCCTCGCTTTGCGTTCTTAGGAAACTATGCAGTATTTTTTTCTTTAGGTATTTTTTTTTACACTGTTACCCCAATCTTAAGTCTTGTTACATACAGCCGGGAGGAACTATTGGATGTAAGAGAAACATCAACTTACCAACCAGGAATTTTTTATTTGACCTTTATTTAACTAGGCAAGTTGGTTAAGAACAAATTCTTATTTTCAATGACGGCCTAGGAACAGTGGGTTAACTGCCTGTTCAGGGAAAGAATAACAGATTTGTACCTTGTCAGCTCGGGGGTTTGAACTTGCAAACTTCCGGTTACTAGTCCAACGCTCTAACCACTAGGCTACCCTGCCGCCCCAATACGACTTTCCCGAAGCGGACCCTCTGTTTGGACCACCACCCAGGACAATGGATCGGATCCCAGTAGGCGACCCAAAACAACGGTGCAGAAGGAGCAGACCTGTCCAGGGACTGCGGTAGAAAATTAGCCTGCAGGCTAAAACCATTACTTTTACTGAAATGTTGATTAATGTGCACTGTCCCTGTAAAAATAAAATAAACTCAAACTCAAACGGAGGGGTCTTCTGGTCAGGCTCCGTAGACGGGCACATCGCTAACCGCCCCCGAGTATACTACTCACCAATGTCCAGTCTCTTGACAACAAGAGAGACATCAGAGATTGTAACATTCTCTGTTTCACGGAAACATGGCTCACTTGGGATACGTTATCAGAGTCGGTACAGCCACCCGGTTGCTTCACGCATCGAGCAGACAGAAACAAACATCTCTCTGGTAAGAAGAAGGGCGATGGTGTATGCCTTATGATTAACGAGTCATGGTGTGATCATAACAACATACAGGAACTTAAATCCTTTTGTTCACCTGACCTAGAATTTCTTACAATCAAATGCCGACCGCATTATCTACGAAGAGAATTCTCTTCGATTATAATCACAGCCGTGTATATCCTCCCCAAGCAGACACCTCGACAGTCCTGAAAGAACTTCATTGGACTCGTTGTAAACTGGAAACCACATATCCTGAAGCTGCATTTATTGTATCTGTGGATTTTAACAAAGCTAATCTGAAAACAAGGCTCCCTAAATTTTATCAGCATATCAAATGCGCAACTCGGGCTGGCAGCATTCTGGATCATTAATGCTCTAACTTCTGCGACGCATACAAAGCCCTCCTTCGCCCTCTTTCAGCAAATCTGACCACGACTCCATTTTGTTGCTCCCAGCTTATAGACAGAAACTTAAACAGGAAACGCCTGTGCTCAGGTCTGTTCAATGCTGGTTCGACCAATCTGATTCCACGCTTCAAGGTGCTTTGATCACGTGGACTGGGATATGTTTCCGGATAGCCTCAGACAACAATATTGATGTATACGCTGATTCAGTGAGCGAGTTTATTAGCAAGTGCATCGGTGATGTTGTACCCACGGTGACTATTAAAACCTTCCCCAACCAGAAACCGTGGATTGATGGCAGCAAAACCAGCCCCGTCATGGACACCGACATCTTGCTCCCAGACAAACTAAACAACTTCTTTGCTCGCTTTGAGGATAATACAGTGCCACTGACATGACCTGCTACCAAAACCTGTGGGCTCTCCTTCACCGCAGCCAACGTGAGTAAAACTTTTAAACGTGTTAACCATTGCAAGGCTGCCGGCCCAGACGGCATCCCTAGCCACGTCCTCAGAGCATGTGCAGACCAGCTGGCTGGTGTGAAGTGCTTTGAGAGACTAGTCAAGGATCATATGACTTCCACAATACCTTCCCTAGACCAACTCCAATTTGCTTACCGCCCCAATAGGTCCACAGACGACACAATCACACTGCACACTGCCCTAACCCATCTGTACAAGAGGAACACCTATGTAAGAATGTTGTTCATAGATTACAGCTCAGCATTTAACACCATAGTACACTCCAAACTCATCATTAAGCTGGACTTTCTGATGGGTTGCCCCCAGGTGGTGAGGGTAGGAAACAACATCTTCACCCCGCTGATTATCAAAAGAGGGTATGTTCTCAGCCCTCTTCTGTACTCTCTGTTCACCCATGACTGCGTGGCCATGCACGCCTCCAACTCAATCATCAAGTTTGCAGACGACACTACAGTGGTAGGCTTGATTACCAACAATGACGAGACGGCCTACTGCGAGGACATGAGGGCCCTCGGAGTGTGGTGTCAGGAAAATAACCTCACATTCAACGTAAACAAAACAAAGGAGATGATCATGGAGTTCAGGAAACAGCAGAGGGAGCACCTCCCTATCCACATCGACAGGATAGTAGTGGAGACGGTGGAAAGTTTTAAGTTCCTCGGCGTGCACATCACAGACAAACTGAAATGGTCCACCCACACAGACAGCATAGTGAAGAAGGCGCAACAGTGCCTCTTCAAACTCAGGAGGCTGAAGAAATTTGGCTTGTCACCGAAAACGCTCAAACTTTTACATATGCACATTTGAGAGAACCCTGTCAGGCTGTATCACTGCCTGGTACGGCAACTGCTCCGCCCACAACCGTAAGGCTCTCCAGAGGATGGTGTGGTCTGCACTACGCATCACCGTGGGCAAACTTCCTGCCCTCCAGGACACCTACAGCACCCTATGTCACAGGAAGGTCAAAAAGATCATCAAGGACAACAACCACCCGAGCCACTGCCTGTTCACCCCACTATCAAATCAAATGTATTTATATAGCCCTTCGTACATCAGCTGATATCTCAAAGTGCTGTACAGAAACCCAGCCTAATACCCCAAACAGCAAGCAATGCAGGTGTAGAAGCACGGTGGCTAGGAAAAACTCCCTAGAAAGGCCAAAACCTAGGAAGAAACCTAGAGAGGAACCAGGCTATGTGCGGTGGCCAGTCCTCTTCTGGCTGTGCCGGGTGGAGATTATAACAGAACATGGCCAAGATGTTCAAATGTTCATAAATGACCAGCATGGTCGAATAATAATAAGGCAGAACAGTTGAAACTGGGGCAGCAGCACGGTCAGGTGGACTGGGGACAGCAAGGAGTCATCATGTCAGGTAGTCCTGGGGCACGGTCCTAGGGCTCAGGTCCTCCGAGAGAGAGAAAGAAAGAGAGAATTAGAGAGAGCATATGTGGGGTGGCCAGTCCTCTTCTGGCTGTGCCGGGTGGAGATTATAACAGAACATGGCCAAGATGTTCAAATGTTCATAAATGACCAGCATGGTCGAATAATAATAAGGCAGAACAGTTGAAACTGGAGCTATCATCCAGAAGGCGAGGTCAGTACAGGTGTATCAAAGCTGGGACCGAGAGACTGAAAACCATCTTCTATCTCAAGGCCACCAGACTGTTAAACAGCCATCACTAACATTGAGTGGCTGCTGCCAACATACTGACTCAAATCTCTAGCCACTTTAATAATACAAAATTGGATGTAATAAATGTATCACTAGTCACTTTAAACAATGCAACATTATATAATGTTTGCATACCCTACATTACTCATCTCATATGTATATACTATATTTTATACCATCTACTGCACCTTGCCTATGCCGCACGGCCATCGCTCATCCATATTCTCATTCCTTTACACTTGTATGTATAAGGTTGTTGTTGTGAAATGGTTAGATTACTTGTTAGATATTACTGCACGTCAGAACTAGAAGCACAAGCATTTCACTACACTCACATTAACATCTGCTATAACCATGTGTTTGGGACCAATCCAATTTGATTTGATGCAGAGACAGACGCCTGTCCTCTGGGCTGTAACACACCACTTCCACTGAGATACAGCTGGTCTATTACTATGGGCGACTGTCTGTCTGTTTGTGTGTATGTGTGTTTTTTATTCATTTCATTTTTTTTGAACATCAGACTTGGCAGAGCATCAGTGTAATTTGGCCCTGAGACTTAAAGTCTTTATGGCCCTCATGCCGGAGATGGATGGACCTGCCGCAGAATGAGAGGAGAGAGGAGAACATACACACACACAGTGAATGGAGAACAAGAAGGGGGCCGATAGACATGGCAGCTCTGCTCCTAACTCCTAAGCAACTTTGCAGTATTTTGTTTTTTTTGTTGTAATGTTATTTCTTACATTATTAGCCCAGAATGTTTTTGTGTTATTACATACAGCCGGGAATAACTGTTGGATATCAGAGAGCGGCGGTAACCAGCATTACGACCAGGAATACAACTTTCTCTAATTGGATCCTTTGTTCGTATCCCCCAAGGCAATTGAATTTATCCCAGAGGCTGCTTCAAAACGCCGCCTGCGGGGAAGAGGTATTCTGAGTGGAATTTTAGTCAGGCTCAGGAGGCGTGCACACCATCCACCGCCTCCGAGTATATTACTCACTAATGTTCAGTACCTGGACAATAAAGTAGACAAGCTCAGGGTGAGGATCTACTTCCAGAAAGACATCAGGGATTGTAACATACTCTGTTTCATGGAATCATGGCTCTCTGGGATATACTGTCCCCGTCCATACAGCCAGCTGGGTTCTCAGTACATCACACAGACAGGACTTAAAAAACTCTCAGAGAAGAAGAAAGGTGGTGGTGTATGTTTCATGATTAACTCCTTATAGTGTGATTGTGATAAAATACAACAACTCAAGTCCTTTTTTTCACCCAACCTAGAATACCTCACAATCAAATGCCGACCGTATTACCTCCCAAGAGAATTATCTTTGGTTATAGTCACAGCCGTTTATATTCCCCCTCAAGCCGATACCACAATAGCCCTCAAAGAACTACACTAAACTTTGTGCAAACTGGAAACCACATATCCTGAGGCCGCATTTGTTGTAGCTGTGGAATTTAACGAAGCAAATTCGAGGAAAATTTTACCTAAGTTCTATCAACACATTGACTGTAGTACTCGCGCAGCAAAAACACTCGACCACTGCTACTCCAACTTCCGGGATGCCTACAAGACCCTCCCCTGCCCTCCCTTCGGAAAATCAGATCCCGACTCCATCCTTCTCCTCCCTTCCTATAGGCAGAAACTCAAACAGGAAATACCCATGCTAACGTCTATTCAATGCTGGTCTGACCAATCGGAATACATGCTTCAAGATTGTTTTGATAACGCAGACTGGGATATGTTCTGGATAGCCTCTGAGAATAACATTGACGTATACACAGACACGGTGACTGAGTTCATCAGGAAGTGTAAAGGCCTTGTTATTCCCATTATGACTATTAAAACCTACTCAAACCAAAAACCATGGATAGATGGCAGCATTTGTGCAAAACTGAAAGTGCATTTAACCTCGGCAAGGTGACTGGGAATATGCTCTAATACAAACAGTGTAGTTATTCCCTCTGTAAGGCAATCAAACAGGCAAAACGTCAGTACAGAGACAAAGTGGAGTCGCAATTTAATGGCTCAGACACGAGACGTATGTGGCAGGGTCAACAGACAATCACGGATTGCAAAGGGAAAAGCAGCCACGTTAAGGACACCGATATCTTGCTCCCGGACAAGCTAAACACCTTTTTCTGCCACTTTGAGAATAACACAATGCCACTGACGCGGCCCGCTCCCAAGGACTGTGGGCCCTTGTTCTCCGTGGCCCACGTGAGTACCATTTAAGCATATTAACCCTCGCAGGGCTGCAAGCCCAGACACCTAGCCGTGTCCTCAAAGCATTCGCAGACCAGCTGGCTGGTGTGTTTATGGACATCTTTCCCTCCCTATCCCAGTCTGCTGTCCCCACTTCCTTCAAGATGTCCACCATTGAAAGCAAAGGTAACTGAACTAAATTACTATCACCCCATAGCACTCACTTCTGTTATCGTGAAGTGCTTTGAGAGGCTAGTTAAGGATCATATCACCTCCAACTTATGTGGCACCCTAGACCCACTTCAATTTCCATACCTCCCCAATAGATCTACAGACGATGCAATCTCCATCGCAATGCACACTGCCCTATCCCATCTGGACAAGTGTAATACCTATGTAAGAATGCTGTTCATTGACTGCAGTTCATCCTTCAACACCATATTACCCTCCAAGCTCATCATTAAGCTTGTGGCCCTGGGTCTGAACCCACCCTGTGCAACTGGGTCCTGGACTTCCCGATGGGCCACCCCCAGGTGGTAAAGGTAGGAAACAACACCTTCACTTCGCTGATCCTCAACACAGGGAAACCACAAGGGTGCGTGCTCAGCCCCCTCCTGTACTCCCTGTTTACCCATTTTCTACGTGGCCACACACGCCACCAACTCTATCATCAAATTTGCAGACAACACAACAGTAGTAGGCCTGATTGTCAACAATTGTTTTTGAAATCAGTGGACAGCTAGTGAAAAATGCTCTCTTGCAGGAGCTGCATAGTGCGAATCCAAGCCTATGGGAATAAAAGTGTGGCTTTTATTGCTCAGTCTAATTCATGTTGATAAAAAAAAATGCATCCATAGGCCTAATGGACACATGCTCAAACTCGCACACTGTTGATAGACTTAAAGGGGAACTCTGTAGTTACTGCATCCATTATATATATTAACGTAAAGATATAATTGAATCGTATTATTATATGTAGTAGAAAGCGATGGGTTAGAAGAAGCCTACATAACCAATCCATAAAGTAAAATACAACATCCAGATATGGCCAGCTATGTGAACTTTAACAGTGATTAATTCTCCAATAGATGTCATTCAATTGGTAACATACATTTTTGTCTTCTTCTAATGCCTCTTAAGGGGAAAGTAATCTAAAAGTAACTGCATTTAATCAGATTACATTACTGAGTTTGGGTAATCCAAAAGTTACATAACGGATTACAATTTTGGACAGGTAACTAACTAGTAACTGTAACAGATTACCTTTAGAAAGTAACCTACCCAACCCTGGTGACCAATAGAATTTGATTTGATTTGACCTGCCGCAGACTGAGTGGAAAGAGGAGAACATACACACACAGACCTGACTCTTCTCCTCTATATTATCCTCTGCCATCTACCCATCTATCCTCTCAACTCTCAGTCCAGAGTGTGAATTATACTGTGACCTTCAGGGGTTCTCTATTTCTTTCCCACAGGACCTTCTACGGGAAGAAAAAACATCCTAATAGTGAAGACATGTCATTTAACGATAAAAAAATGTTTTCATTATCTTTTAATTTTAACACAACCATTCATGGTGTTTTCATCTTATTGTCAACAAATTAAGAGTAGGCTACATGAGCATGTTTGTCCACATAAATCCAGCATCATAACAGTACGCTGGGCACTCGTGCCATTTGAGACACACACAGTTTAAGTAGACCGAAAGTGACACATCTTTTAAAAAAAGTCAAGGCCTGAGTTAACTGTACTGAACAAAAATATAAACGCAACATGTAAAGTTTTGGTCCCTTGTTTCATGAGCTGAAATAAAAGATTCCAGAAATGTTCCACATACGCAAAAAGTTTATTTCTCTCAAATGTTGTGTACAAATGTGTTTACATCCCTGTTAGTGAGCATTTCTCCTTTGCCAAGATAATACGTACACGTGACATGTGTGGCATATAAAGAAGCTGATGAAACAGCATGATCATTACACAGGTGCACCTTGTGCTGGGGACAATAAAAGGCCACTCTAAAATGTGCAGTTTTGTCACATAACACAATGCCACAGATGTCTCAAGTTTTGATGGAGCTTTGCAATTGGCATGCTGAGTAATGTCCACCCGAGCTGTTGCCAGAGAATTTAATGTTCATGTCTCAACCATAAATGTTATTTTAGAGAATATGGCATTACGTCCGACCGGCCTCACAACCGCAGACCACGTGGATAAACGCCAGCCCAGGACCTCCACATCCAGAAACACGCCAGCCCAGGACCTCCACATCCAGAAACACGCCAGCCCAGGACCTCCACATCCAGAAACACGCCAGCCCAGGACCTCCACATCCAGAAACACGCCAGCCCAGGACCTCCACATCCAGAAACACGCCAGCCCAGGACCTCCACATCCAGAAACACGCCAGCCCAGGACCTCCACATCCGGCTTCTTCACCTTCAGGATTGTCTGAGACCAGCCACTCTGTTGAAGCTGTGGGTTTACATAACCGAAGATTTTCTGCACAAACGATCAGAAATGGTGCTTTTCACGGATAAGTCCCGGGTTTCAACTTTACCGGGCAGATAGCAGACAGTGTGTATGGCGTCGTGTGGGCGAGCGGTTTGCTGATGTCAACGTTATGAACCCAATGGTGGTGGTGGGATTATGGTATGGGCAGGCAAGCTAAGGACAACGAACACGATTGCATTTCATCGATGGCTATTTGAATGCAGAGATACCGTGATGAGATCCTGAGGCCCGTTGTCGTGTCACTTCTGCCGCCATCACCTCATCTCATCTGCGTGGCTTGTCGCAACGATCTTCACCAGGGTCTTGACCTGACTGCAGTTCGGTGACATGTAACCGACTTCAGTGGGTAAATGCTTTTGACGGCCACTGGCACGCTGGAGAAGTGTGCTCTTTATGGATGAATCCTGGTTTCAACTGTACCGACAGATGACAGACTGTGTATGTATGGCGTTGTGTGGGACAACATTTCCTAATATCAATGTTGTGAACAGAGTGCCCCATGGTGGCGGAGATGTTATGCTATAAGCATAAGCATAAGCTAAGCTACGGACAACAAAACACAATTGCATTTCATCGATGGCAATTTGAATTCCAAAAGATACTGTGACGGGATCCTGAGGCCCATTATCGTGCCTTTCATCTTGTTTCAGCATGATAATGCATGGCTCCATGTCGCAACGATCTGTCCCAGTTCTTCAATGGCCCACATACTTACCAGACATGTAACCCATTGAGTATGTTTGGGATACTCTGGATCTTTGTGTACGACAGCGTGTTCCAGTTCCCACCAATATCCAGCTACTTCACACAGCCATTGAAGAGGAGTGGGACAACATTCCACAGGATACAATCAACAGCCTGATCAACTCTATGTGAAGGAGATGTGTCGCGCTGCATGAGGAAAATGATCGTCACACCAGATACTGACAGGTTTTCGGATCTATTTATTTTCAATTGAGTGATTTCCTTTTATGAACTATAACTCAGTAAAATATTTTAAATTGTTGCATTTATTTTCATTTTTATACCATCTTTGATGGGATTGTCTCGGGAATGGGATGAAAAGTGCAGCCACATGGAAAAATGGTAAATGTTTAAACCATGACACAGAGGTGGGGGTGTTTGTTTAATTTGGAATCATCTCTTATTCAAATATTGACTACTGTAGCAGTACAAATTGCATTTGAAACAAATAGCAGCAGAATTATTAAACTAGCATTATTTATTTGTTGCATTTAGGTAGACTCATGTCTCATTTAGGTAGACTCATGTCTCATTTAGGTAGACTCATATCTCATTTAGGTAGACTCATGTCTCATTTAGGTAGACTCATGTCTCATTTAGGTAGACTCATATCTCATTTAGGTAGACTCATGTCTCATTTAGGTAGACTCATGTCTCATTTAGGTAGACTCATATCTCATTTAGGTAGACTCATGTCTCATTTAGGTAGACTCATGTCTCATTTAGGTAGACTCATGTCTCATTTAGGTAGACTCATGTCTCATTTAGGTAGACTCATGTCTCATTTAGGTAGACTCATGTCTCATTTAGATAGACTCATGTCTCATTTAGGTAGACTCATGTCTCATTTAGGTAGACTCATGTCTCATTTAGGTAGACTCATGTCTCATTTAGGTAGACTCATGTCTCATTTAGGTAGACTCATGTCTCATTTAGGTAGACTCATGTCTCATTTAGGTAGACTCATATCTCATTTAGGTAGACTCATGTCTCATTTAAGTAGACTCATGTCTCATTTAGGTAGACTCATGTCTCATTTAGGTAGACTCATGTCTCATTTAGGTAGACTCATGTCTCGTTCAGGTAGACTCATGTCTCATTTAGGTAGACTCATGTCTCATTTAAGTAGACTCATGTCTCGTTCAGGGGTTCTGAGACCCCCCTGGGTCCCCTATAGTTCACACTCTGTCTGTCCCTCCCTCCAATTTTATCTCCTTTTCCCCTCTCCTGTCCTCTCCTGTCCTGTCCTCTCCTGTCCTCTCCTCTCCTCTCCTCTCCTCTCCTCTCCTCTCCTCTCCTCTCCTCTCCTCTCCTCTCCTCTCCTCTCCTCTCCTCTCCTCTCCTCTCCTCTCCTCTCCTCTCCTGTCCTGTCCTGTCCTGTCCTCTCCTGTCTTCTCCTCTCCCCCTCATCCCTTCTTTCTGTGGATGAAAGAGTGGCTGATGGTTTGTATTGTGTGTTAATCAGAGGGTTAGTGGAATGGAGGAAAGAATAGAAGGGAGAAAGCTCCTGTGATCAGGCTTGGGGGAGACACGGAGCATTTGACATCTAAATCAACGTAGGCAACAAGCGTAAAGTCCCCCCACACACACACACACACACACACACACACACACACACACACACACACACACACTCTGCTGGAGGGTGATGACTAAGTCGCTCTGGATAAGAGCGTCTGCTAAATGACTTAAATGTAAATGTAAATACATGTGGGTGGGCTGTGAAGAGATGGGCCTCTTTGTACTTCCAGACGGCTATTGACCTTTGAAGACATCTACTGGGAAGTCCATAAATACAGGCACATCTGTGTGTGTTTTGTCTGTGTATCTGTGCTGGGATGCCCATCAATACAGGCCCGTGTGTGTGCTGGTGTGCCCATCAATACAGGCCCGTGTGTGTGCTGGTGTGTGTCTGTGTGTGTGTGTGTGGGGGTGTGTGTGTGTGGGGGTGTACATGTGTGTGTGTGGGTGTGTGTGTGTGTGTGTGTGTGTGTGTGTGTGTGTGTGTGTGTGTGTGTGTGTGTGTGTGTGTGTGTGTGTGTGGGGGTGTGTGTGCGCACATACATACGTACGTACATACTTATGCATGTATGTATCTCAGACCTATATTTCATTAGGGACATGACTGAGAGTGGAAAACATCATCCAATGGGCCTAACATGAGACCATCTGTGAGGGAGGAAGAACATCCCTTCCCTTCCCTATATATAGTGGTGGGAAAAGGACCCAATTTTCATACTTGAGTAAAAGTAAAGATAACTTAATAGAAAATGACTCAAGTAAAAGTGAAAGTCTCCCGGTGAAATACTACTTGAGTAAAAAGTCTAAAAGTATTTGGTTTTAAATATACTTAAGTATCAGAAGTATTTTATTTTATTTAAGGATAGCCAGGGACACACTACAACACGCAGACATCATTTTCAAACGAAGTGTGTGTGTGTATGGGTGTGTGATTCCGCCAGATCAGAGGTAGTTGGGATGGCCGGGGATGTTCTCTTGATAAATGCGTGAATTTAACAATTGTCCTGTCCTGCTAAGAATTCAAAATGTAATGAGCACTTTTGGGTGCCAGAGAAAATGATTGTAGTAAAAAGTACATTATTTTCTTTAGGAATGTAGTGAAGGAAAAGTAGTCAAAAATAAGAATAGTAAAGTACAGACACCTCAAAAAACGACTTAAGTAGTACTTTAAAGCATTTTTACTTGAGTACTTTACACCACTGCCTATGCGGTACAGTATGAAACAATACTTGTATTGGTTTTATAAGTATTTGTTATGCATTTTGGCAGTATTTTTACAGATTTGTTTACCAAATGATAGGTTTGCCTATCGATAGATTGTCTTCTTTGTCATATATGTATTTGTCATGTTGATTTATCAAAATATTATTTGTGTTCCTCGTTGATAAACCTACATCGCCTATGGAGTTTAATTGTAATGTTTGTTTAGATGTTTAGTGTCTCCCTGCACATGAATAGGCAAAGGTGAGCTCCTTTTCCTGGCCTTCCTTGACTGCAGAATATGATCAGACTTGTGCTGCGTTCTTAACCAAGTGGGAAGTTGGTAATTACCAGTTGTGATGTCGTAAATACCAGTTGGATTCATTCACATGCTTTGAACTCTTTGAGAAATGCCGATTGGCTAATGGCCAACAGGCTGAGTCAACAATACACTAAAAGGACAGCTACTGTGTTAAGTTTGGCCAACAGGCTGAGTCAACAATACACTAAAAGGACAGCTACTGTGTTAAGTTTGGCCAACAGGCTGAGTCAACAATACACTAAAAGGACAGCTACTGTGTTAAGTTTGGCCAACAGGCTGAGTCAACAATACACTAAAAGGACAGGACAGCTGACAACAATGTGTTAAGTTTGGCCAACAGGCTGAGTCAACCATACACTAAAAGGACAGCTACTGTGTTAACAGGCTGAGTCAACAATACACTAAAAGGCAGCTAACAGGCTGAGTCAACAATACACTAAAAGGACAGCTACTGTGTTAAGTTTGGCCAACAGGCTGAGTCAACAATACACTAAAAGGACAGCTGACTACACTAAAAGTGTTTAAGTTTGGCCAACAGGCTGAGTCAACAATACACTAAAAGGACAGCTACTGTGTTAAGATTGGCCAACAGGCTGAGTCAACAATACACTAAAAGGACAGCTACTGTGTTAAGTTTGGCCAACAGGCTGAGTCAACAATACACTAAAAGGACAGCTACTGTGTTAAGTTTGGCCAACAGGCTGAGTCAACAATACACTAAAAGGACAGCTACTGTGTTAAGTTTGGCCAACAGGCTGAGTCAACAATACACTAAAAGGACAGCTACTGTGTTAAGTTTGGCCAACAGGCTGAGTCAACAATACACTAAAAGGACAGCTACTGTGTTAAGTTTGGCCAACAGGCTGAGTCAACAATACACTAAAAGGACAGCTACTGGACAGCTACTGTGTTAAGTTTGGCCAACAGGCTGAGTCAACAATACACTAAAAGGACAGCTACTGTGTTAAGTTTGGCCAACAGGCTGAGTCAACAATACACTAAAAGGACAACTACTGTGTTAAGTTTGGCCAACAGGCTGAGTCAACAATACACTAAAAGGACAGCTACTGTGTTAAGTTTGGCCAACAGGCTGAGTCAACAATACACTAAAAGGACAGCTACTGTGTTAAGTTTGGCCAACAGGCTGAGTCAAAATACACTAAAAGGACAGCTACTGTGTTAAGTTTGGCCAACAGGCTGAGTCAACAATACACTAAAAGGACAGCTACTGGACAGCTACTGTTAAGTTTGGCCAACAGGCTGAGTCAACAATACACTAAAAGGACAGCTACTGTGTTAAGTTTGGCCAACAGGCTGAGTCAACAAAAGGACACACTAAAACAGGACAGCTACTGTGTTAAGTTTGGCCAACAGGCTGAGTCAACAATACACTAAAAGGACAGCTACTGTGTTAAGTTTGGCCAACAGGCTGAGTCAACAATACACTAAAAGGACAGCTACTGTGTTAAGTTTGGCCAACAGGCTGAGTCAACAATACACTAAAAGGACAGCTACTGTGTTAAGTTTGGCCAACAGGCTAAGTCAACAATACACTAAAAGGACAGCTACTGTGTTAAGTTTGGCCAACAGGCTGAGTCAACAATACACTAAAAGGACAGCTACTGTGTTAAGTTTGGCCAACAGGCTGAGTCAACAATACACTAAAAGGACAGCTACTGTGTTAAGTTTGGCCAACAGGCTGAGTCAACAATACACTAAAAGGACAAATACTGTGTTAAGTTTGGCCAACAGGCTGAGTCAACAATACACTAAAAGGACAGCGACTGTGTTAAGTTTGGCCAACAGGCTGAGTCAACAATACACTAAAAGGACAGCTACTGTGTTAAGTTTGGCCAACAGGCTGAGTCAACAATACACTAAAAGGACAACTACTGTGTTAAGTTTGGCCAACAGGCTGAGTCAACAATACACTAAAAGGACAACTACTGTGTTAAGATTGGCCAACAAATTATAGTGTTCATCAACCAGATTTATATATATTGATTTTTATAAATAATGTTTTGTCATCAACAGAAAAGTATTTGGTCGTGGTTTCTATGTCTACATGTCAATGAAGAAAGCATTATATCACATTCAAATGTTTTCATTCCATTTTAAATCGGAGCAATCTGGATATTACTTTTTTCAAAAGCTGTAGAACTGGCAGTGATCAAGTTCAACATGTTCACATGAACAGTAAAAACCGACAGGACACTTAATTTACAATAACATTCCCAGTAACGGCTAGAGAAAAGTTTTTCTTGCTATGACTGTGACTATGACTATGCTGTTGTTTATCTACTTTAGTTGAATGCATTGACTGTAAGTCACTCTGCATAAGAGTGTCCGCTAAATTACCAAAAATGTCAAAATTGCAAAGCATGCCTGTTATGATTCTAATGAGTTCTGCCCCCAAACAAGACCACATTTGATTGGTCTGGACCGGACCAAATCTGAACAAATCATAGACGCCCATGTTTCACAAGTTTGGACAGTACAGTATAGTACAGTACAGTACAGTACAGTATAGTACAGTAGAGTACAGTAGAGTACAGTACAGTAGAGTACAGTACAGTATAGTACAGTAGAGTACAGTACAGTAGAGTACAGTACAGTAGAGTACAGTAGAGTACAGTAGAGTATAGTACAGTAGAGTATAGTATAGTAATTATATGGACTATAGTATGGTACAGTAGAGTACAGTACAGTATAGTACAGTAGAGTACAGTAGAGTATAGTACAGTAGAGTATAGTATGGTATATGGACTATAGTATGGTACAGTAGAGTACAGTAGAGTACAGTACAGTATAGTACAGTAGAGTATAGTATAGTACAGTACAGTACATTATAGTACAGTTGAGCATAGTACAGTAGAGCACAGTACAATAAAGTACAGTAAAGTACAGTATAGTACAGTACAGTAGAGTATAGAAGAGTATAGTACAGTAGAGCATAGTACAGGACAGTATAGTACACTAAAGTATAGTACATTATAGTATAGTAGAGTACAGTATAGTACAGTACAGTACAGTAAAATATAGTACGGTATAGTGCAGTATAGTACAGTACAGTAGAGTACAATAAAGTATAGTGTAGTAGAGTACAGTATAGTACAGCAGAGTACAGTAAAGTATAGTACAGTACATTGTAGTACAGTTGAGCTTAGTACAGTAGAGCACAGTACAGTAAAGTACAGTATAGTACAGTAAAGTATAGTACAGTGGAGTATAGTAGAGTACAGTACAGTACAGAATAGTACAGTATAGTACAGTAGAGTACAGTACACTAAAGTATAGTACATTATAGTACAGTAGAGTACAGTATAGTACAGTACAGTATAGTACGGTATAGTGCAGTATAGTACAGTAGAGTATAGTACATTATAGAGTATAGTACATTATAGTACAGTAGAGTATAGTACAATAAAGTACAGTACAGTAAAGTATAGTACAGTATAGTAAAGTAGAGTACAGTACAGTAGAGTACAGTACACTAAAGTATAGTACATTATAGTACAGTAGAGTATAGTATAGTACAGTAGAGCACAGTATAGTACAGTAGAGTATAGTATGGCATATGGACTATAGTATGGTACAGTAGAGTACAGTAGAGTACAGTACAGTACAGTATAGTACAGTAGAGTATAGTATAGTATAGTATAGTAAAGTATAGTACAGTACAGTACATTATAGTACAGTTGAGCATAGTACAGTAGAGCACAGTACAATAAAGTACAGTAAAGTACAGTATATGTAATGGTGTTCTTCGTTTGTAGAAAGAGAGTCGGACCGAAATGCAGCGTGGTGGTTACTCATGACTTTAATGAAAAAAACGATACATGAAATAACTATACAAATACAAAAACAACAAACGGAACGTGAAATCTAATTACAGCCTATCTGGTGAACACTACACAGAGACAGGAACAATCACCCACAAAATACACAGTGAAACCCAGGCTACCTAAATACGGTTCCCCATCAGAGACAACGAGAATCACCTGACTCTGATTGAGAACCGCCTCAGGCAGCCAAGCCCATACAACACCCCAACTCAGCCGCAATCCCAATACCTACAAAACCCCCAATACGAAACACAACATTAAACCCATATCACACCCTGGCCTGACCAAATATAGAACGAAACACAAAACACTATGACCAAGGCGTGACAGTATAGTACAGTACGGTAGAGTATAGTACAGTGGAGTATAGAAGAGTATAGTACAGTAGAGCATAGTACAGTACAGTATAGTACACTAAAGTATAGTACATTATAGTACAGTAGAGTACAGTATAGTACAGTATAGTACAGTACAGTAAAGTATAGTACGGTATAGTACAGTAGAGTATAATAAAGTATAGTGCAGTAGAGTACAGTATAGTACAGCAGAGTACAGTACAGTAAAGTATAGTACAGTACATTGTAGTACAGTTGAGCATAGTACAGTAGAGCACAGTACAGTAAAGTACAGTATAGTACAGTAGAGTATAGTACAGTGGAGTATAGTAGAGTATAGTACAGAGTACAGTACATGATAGTACAGTACATGATAGTACAGTACATTATAGTACAGTACAGTATAGTACAGTACATTATAGTACAGTAGAGTACAGTATAGTACAGTAGAGTACAGTATAGTACAGTATAGTACAGTAGAGTATAGTACATTATAGAGTATAGTGCATTATAGTACAGTAGAGTATAATACAATAAAGTATAGTGCAGTAGAGTACAGTATAGTACAGCAGAGTACAGTACAGTAAAGTATAGTACAGTATAGTACAGCGCAGTATAGTACAGTAGAGTATAGTATAGTACAGTACAGTATCGTGCAGTGGAGTATAGTAAAGTACAGTATAGTACGGTAGAGTACAGTACAGTAGAGGGCAGTTGAGTTGAGTTGATTTGAGTTGAGTTCAGTAGAGAACAGTAGGGTACAGTACAATATAGCACAATATGCTGTACTGTATTGTACTCTACTGTACTCTATTGTACTCTACTATATTGTACTGTACGATACTGTACTGTACTGTACTGTACTGTACTGTACTGTGCTATGCTGTGCTGTCCAAACTTGTGAAACATTAACATCTATAATTGGTTCGTATTTGGTCATATCTTAAATCAAGGCCACACCGGACCAGATGTCTGTGGAAAAAGAAATCAAGGCCGGACCTAACCAGATGTCTGTGGAAAAAGAAATCAAGGCCGGACCGGACCAGATGTCTGTGGAAAAAGAAATCAAGGCCGGACCGGACCAGATGTCTGTTGAAAAAGAAATCAAGGCCGGACCGGACCAGATGTCTGTGGAAAAAGAAATCAAGGCCGGACCGGACCAGATGTCTGTGGAAAAAGAAATCAAGGCCGGACCGGACCAGATGTCTGTTGAAAAGGAAATCAAGGCCGGACCGGACCAAATGTCTGTGGAAAAGGAAATCAAGGCCGGACCGGACCAGATGTCTGTGGAAAAAGAAATCAAGGCCGGACCGGACCAGATGTCTATGGAAAAGGAAATCAAGGCCGCATCAGCTCAATCAGGAAATTACCTCTAAATATCTCCCATACTACAACTCGGATCTTCAGCCCCACACAATGAATCCTCCAGAGTAACGTTGATTCCTCATCATGAAGTTGAATTCCATTGTAGCAGATGAGAGAAAAACGTGGTGCCATTTTGGAAATGATCATGTCTAGTTTCTCATCAGACTGACGACACACGGGGCACAGATGATCATGTCTAGTTTCTCATCAGACTGACTACACACGGGGCACAGATGATCATGTCTAGTTTCTCATCAGACTGACGACACACGGGGCACAGATGATCATGTCTAGTTTCTCATCAGACTGACTACACACGGGGCACAGATGATCATGTCTAGTTTCTCATCAGACTGACGACACACGGGGCACAGATGATCATGTCTAGTTTCTCATCAGACTGACTACACACGGGGCACAGATGATCATGTCTAGTTTCTCATCAGACTGACTACACACGGGGCACAGATGATCATGTCTAGTTTCTCATCAGACTGACTACACACGGGGCACAGATGATCATGTCTAGTTTCTCATCAGACTGACTACACACGGGGCACAGATGATCATGTCTAGTTTCTCATCAGACTGACTACACACGGGGCACAGATGATCATGTCTAGTTTCTCATCAGACTGACGACACACGGGGCACAGATGATCATGTCTTTTTCATCAGATCAGATCATGATCATGTCTAGTTTCTCATCAGACTGACCATGGCACAGATGATCATGTCTAGTTTCTCATCAGACTGACTACACAGATGATCATGTTTCTCAGTTTGTCTAGTTTCTCATCAGACTGACTACACACGGGGCACAGATGATCATGTCTAGTTTCTCATCAGAGTTTCTCATCAGACTGACTACACACGGGGCACAGATGATCATGTCTAGTTTCTCATCAGACTGACTACACACCGGGCACAGATGATCATGTCTAGTTTCTCATCAGACTGACTACACACGGGGCACAGATGATCATGTCTAGTTTCTCATCAGACTGACTACACACGGGGCACAGATGATCATGTCTAGTTTCTCATCAGACTGACTACACAGAGGATCTGGGGCACAGATGATCATGTCTAGTTTCTCATCAGACTGACTACACACGGGTGCACAAAGACTGATCATGAATCTAGTTTCTCATCAGACTGACTTTTTCACACGGGGCACAGATGATCATGTCTAGTTTCTCATCAGACTGACTACACACGGGGCACAGATGATCATGTCTAGTTTCTCATCAGACTGACGACACACGGGGCACAGATGATCATGTCTAGTTTCTCATCAGACTGACTACACACTGTGCACAGATGATCATGTCTAGTTTCTCATCAGACTGACTACACACTGTGCACAGATGTCAACTAACGTAAATTCAAAGTGAAATGAATAAAGCATTTCACTGGTCCTCTGTGGAGATGGGAGAACATTCCAGAAGGACAAACATCTCTGCAGCACTCCACCAATTAGGTCTTTATGGTAGAGCGGCCAAACGGAAGTCACTCCTTAGTAAAAGGCACATTACAGTCCGCTTGGAGTTTGCCAAAAGGCATCTAAAGGACTCTCAGACCATGAGAAACAAGATTCTCTGGTCTGATGAAACCAGGATTGAACTCTTTGGCCTGAAAGAGAAGCGTCAAGTCTGGAGGAAACCTGGCACCATCCCTACGGTGAAGCATGGTGGTGGCAGCATCCCTACGGTGAAGCATGGTGGTGGCAGCATCATGCTGTGGGGATGTTTTACAGCGGCAGGGACTGGGAGACGAGTCAGGATTGAGGGAAAGATACAGAAAGTACAGAGAGATCCTTGATGAAAACCTGCTCCAGACCGCTCAGGACCTCAGACTGGGGCGAAGGTTCACCTTCCAACAGGACAACGACCCTAAGCACACGGTCAAGACAACGCAAGAGTTGCTTCAGGACAAGTCTCTGAATGTCCTTGAGTGGCCCAGCCAGATCCGGACTTGAATCCTATCGAACATCTCTGGAGAGACCTGAAAACAGTTGTGCAGCGACGCTCCCCATCCAACCTGACAGAGCTTGAGAGGATCTGCAGAGAAGAATGGTAGGCACTCCCAAAATACAGGTGTGCCAAGCTCATAGCGTCATACCCAAGAAGACTCGAGGCTGTAATCGCTGCCAAAGGTGCTTCAACAAAGTACTGAGTAAAGGGTCTGAATACTTATGTAAATGTGATATTTCTGTTTATTTTTATAAATGTGTTAACATTTCTAAAAACCTGTTTTTGCTTTTTCATTATGGTGTATTGGTTATAGATTGATGAGGGGGGAAATACGATTTAATAATTTTAGAATAAGGCTGTAACTTAACAAAATGTGGAAAAAGTCAAGAGGTCTGAGTACTTTCCGAAGGCACTATATTACCCTTTTCACAGTGATAGCCTATTTTTTTTTAAATCAAACCACCAAAAGGTCGCCAGCCTTCTAATAATGTACCCGATAGGAGCAAATCCATTCGTCGAGGGATGGAAATGAGATATGAGCAAATCCATTCTCAAGCGAGGGAAATTACTCAGTAATTGTTTGACGCAACCCCAGGGCGATTACCGTCACGCACAGATGCTTAAACTTAAAGTGGTAACAAACATAGGCTAAAGGGAGATTTTACCAGGCTTCTGTTTTAAGATACATTTTGTTCAATGGGTTTCCATTTTCCGAACAGTTTACGTCTTTTGGAGATGCAGCAGTGGCAGGACACATGTGATGCTAATAACGTACTGGGTAATAGAAAGCAACGAGAGAGAAGTAGGTCGGATAATAAATAAACCGTGTTCCTTCTCTGGACCTGGTGTTTCTTCTCACTTGAACTCCCCAGAGCCCGGTCCCATCGCGCGCTCTCCACGTCAGAGCCTGGTGAGATGAAAGGTAATAGAATGTCTGTCAAAACAAAAGTTCCAGTTTTTCATTTCTGATTCCCATGGAACACAATTGTCTGAAATGCAACTCAATGTGAAATCACACGGAACTGTCGTAAATTAGCCTACATGGCAAACAACCTGGGGATGATTTTTGTTCATAGCCTATCGGAAATGATCTTAGGCTATTTTGAGTCTCTTGCAAGGTAGTATACTTTCTCCATTATATCCGCTGGCTGTAATTTAACATCCACTAGCTCCCGGTGTATGACAGCCCCACTACTCCCCTCCCTTCGCCCGGCTATCGCATACATTTGTCAAGAGAATCGACTTATCACATTTTTTTCGCTTGGCACGACTGGTGTGAGGATTGTGACACACTCCATCACCTCTGCTCTCTCTGCGCAGAGGGTTAAGCAGAGACGTGTGTGAGTGTTGCGCAGGAGAGATGGGCAGCAGGTTTTGTGGAGCGTTCAGAGAGATCCTGTCAGTTCAGTTCATCTATGGGTTGTTTGGCGACTGTGTGTCACGGATAAAAACATGCGTTCCTTTTGGACTAGGAGTAACATGGGGACACAGGGGAATTTCAGACCAATAGATGGTATTATACGTCTTGGCAACTAGGTTACCCTACTGGAGACTACCTACTGTATGGAAACGATGTCCAAAGTGAATGGAAGGACAATAACTAAATGAGAGCACTACCTCAAAATATCATCTCCCCCTTTATCCTGGAGCATAATTACTTATCCAAAGCTATTCAAACAGTAAATCAATTTTTAAATGGCTGAATTTGAAGTATGCAAAAATCTCAGTTTTGAGAAGGGTAAGCATTCTACTCACCTCTACTGTTTTTCAATATATGTTTGATGGTACGCTAGGTGAGGAGGGGCGAGGGCGTATTATAAAAATGTAGCCTATGTTTAAACCTGGACCGTGTTCTGAATGGATTGCTCTGTTCTTAAATTCTTTGACTTGTTTGATTCGGTATTGTTGTTCTTTTTATGGTGACAATGCCTGTGTCTTGTTGGTTTTTGAGGCTGTTATTGTGAGTGTGATAAATAAGCATTTGTTATGCATAGGTGTGGACAAAAATGCATTACATTGTTGAGTTCAATATCACAGCCCATGCGTTAATGCCTTTACAATGTAGCCAAACAGTTTTAAAAAATAACGCTTTTTTTGTTGGTATGATCCTACGAAGTTTTCAATTTGACTCAGAAATTCATGCTGGGAGTGTCTTTGTCTTGCCAGGAAACCTATCTGTCTTTGTAGAACATTAGTCTATGGAATCCGAGAGTGCACGTCCACTCCTCGCAAGTGAGAGGCAGCACATGTAGGGAACTGTCCATGGTGCTACAGAGGCAGCACATGTAGGGAACTGTCCATGGTGCTACAGAGGCAGCACATGTAGGGAACTGTCCATGGTGCTACAGAGGCAGCACATGTAGGGAACTGTCCATGGTGCTACAGAGGCAGCACATGTAGGGAACTGTCCATGGTGCTACAGAGGCAGCACATGTATGGAACTGTCCATGGTTCTACAGAGGCAGCACATGTATGGAACTGTCCATGGTTCTACAGAGGAATGACTTCTGCTCCCGGCTGGATGTCTGTCGCAAAGAGGCAGAAAATCCGCTTTTTTCCTGACAAGAGTTGCATGTGTGCTTGTTGAAACAGTTAGATACATGCTGCCAATGAAAACAAAATAGGCTGTGTAGGCTAACCATTGAGCCATTTTAATAGAAAAAGGAACACTTCTATCTGTAGGGAGAACATATTCAGGGGTGGACTGGGACCTAAAATCGTCCCTGGCATTTCTACCCCCCCTCTTAAGGCACCCACATGGCCCATGTTTGAGCAAAAACCTGAGTTAGATCGGGCTAAAAATGGACCAGCTCATCTGGCACCAGTCCACCCTGAACAGATTCAAGCTTAAAAAGGCAGAACATTCATCTGTCAAACAATGTAACCCACCCTCTAGCCAGAGGAGACTGGTGCACATTGAAGGCCACCAGCATTCTGTGACATGTATTGAAGGGTGACAGCAAACTGTTGGTTGTTCACATTTCACAGTGATCAGTTTACTAATCTATTATTGGCCTATAAAATGTGGATACAAAAGTACCATTGTTTATTATGTGACTGTACCTTGTACCACTGAGCCTCTTTAACGGATTTTGGTACTAGATTTGGTTGTGTTTTACCGAGCAGAAATTAAATGTTGCTTCATTTTGATCTGACAGAGTCAGAGGCCTATAGGCTACAGTGTGATGCTAGTCTAGACCTATAGGCTATAGTGTGATGCTAGTCTACACCTATAGGCTACAGTGTGATGCTAGTCTAGACCTATAGGCTATAGTGTGATGCTAGTCTAGACCTATAGGCTACAGTGTGATGCTAGTCTAGACCTATAGGCTATAGTGTGATGCTAGTCTAGACCTATAGGCTATAGTGTGATGCTAGTCTAGACCTATAGGCTATAGTGTGATGCTAGTCTAGACCTATAGGCTATAGTGTGATGCTAGTCTAGACCTATAGGCTACAGTGTGATGCTAGTCTAGACCTATAGGCTATAGTGTGATGCTAGTCTAGACCTATAGGCTATAGTGTGATGCTAGTCTAGACCTATAGGCTATAGTGTGATGCTAGTCTAGACCTATAGGCTATAGTGTGATGCTAGTCTAGACCTATAGGCTATAGTGTGATGCTAGTCTAGACCTATAGGCTATAGTGTGATGCTAGTCTAGACCTATAGGCTATAGTGTGATGCTAGTCTAGACCTATAGACTATAGTGTGATGCTAGTCTAGACCTATAGGCTATAGTGTGATGCTAGTCTAGACCTATAGGCTATAGTGTGATGCTAGTCTAGACCTATAGGCTATAGTGTGATGCTAGTCTAGACCTATAGGCTATAGTGTGATGCTAGTCTAGACCTATAGGCTATAGTGTGATGCAAGTCTAGACCTATAGGCTATAGTGCGATGCTAGTCTAGACCTATAGGCTATAGTGTGATGCTAGTCTGGACCTATAGGCTATAGTGTGATGCTAGTCTAGACCTATAGACTATAGTGTGATGCTAGTCTGGACCTATAGGCTATAGTGTGATGCTAGTCTAGACCTATAGGCTATAGTGTGATGCTAGTCTACACCTATAGGATATAGTGTGATGCTAGTCTAGACCTTTAGGCTATAGTGTGATGCTAGTCTGGACCTATAGGCTATAGTGTGATGCTAGTCTACACCTATAGGCTATAGTGTGATGCTAGTCTAGACCTATAGGCTACAGTGTGATGCTAGCCAAGACCTATAAGCTATAGTGTGTATACTGTTGCAGCCCTCCCTTTCTCAACCCATTTCCATTGACCAGAGCTATAGATAGAAACACAAAGACGTCTGGACAGGTGTTTCCTGCACCATGTACCTTTATGACTGTATACAGTATAGCTGCTATTATATGCTGAGTGGGTGCCCATGTCACAGATTGTTACAGAGAAAGGTCTGTCTCTGCGTTGCTTCACAGACTGTCAACAGTTTGGTTCAACCCCTGCTTCTTGAAAGCAGCATTAGTGTCAAACTGCCACTCCTCCTCCCCTCTGTGTTTGAGAGAGAGAGAGAGTCAGAAAGAGCGAGGGAGAGAGAGTCAGAGAGCGAGAGAGAGTCAGAGAGAGCGAGGAAGAGAGTCAGAGAGAGCGAGGGAGAGAGAGAGAGAGAAATATTGTGTGTAATCTCTGGGTTCTATTTCTAATTGTGTTTGTGTGGCACACTGCTGCTAATCCCCTCCACATGGAGGAAATGCCTTTTTCAAGTAAAATGTGTTTTTCTTCCTGCCTTTCCTCTCCTGATGATGATGATGAGGAATCTCAGCTCGCTCACTTGCTCTCTCTCTTTCTCTCTCTCTCTTTTTCGCTCGCTCGCTCGCTATCTCTGTCTCTCTATCTGTCTCTCTTTCACTCTCTCTTTCTCTCTCTTTATTTCTCTCTCTCTCTCCCTCTCTCTCTTGCTCTCGCTCTCTCTATCACCCTGAGCTAACATCTTCTCCATACTTCCTGTCATTCTCTTCATTCTATTTGCCTGTTTTATTCATTATTCTGCTAGACTCACCCCTGGAACAATCCTCAGCCAAATCATTTGTGGTTTGCAAGTACATAGAATTTCAAAGATCAGATATCTGTCTCTTTGTTTAGTTGGTCTCTGGCATGATTTGTTAAGCCCATGTTTTTATTTATTACATTTTTTATAGTATCGTTAATGACTTGCTGAAACATGCAGTGAATTCCAGAGGCTCAGTTCTGACAGGGTTGGATTCTCATGGGCATCAGGAGCTATGCATAATGGGAAATTACGTGTTGAAGAGCTGATGGTATCAGGTATGTGTTTGTGTATTTTAATGATTTTTTTCACTAGGCTTGTCTGTGTGCGTGTGTGTGTGTGTGTGTGTGTGTGTACTTATACTGTATGAGTGTATTAATTTACTGTGACTGTTACTTTTAGTAAATAAACCCAACTCTTCTTAGTTTAAGCCACCAGAAGCTTGGTCGAATTGATCTCACATTATGCAATCCCCAGAGCCAGAACTCTCTGATAAAGTAAAGAGCTGCTTAAGTCTCCACTCTTCTGTTTCCTGTGAAGTCTGGGAGATCAGACAGTTTGACATGGAAGCCCAGCTCTGCTCCTACAGAGAGAGAAAAGTAAAATAGTTGAGGGAATATTGGAGTGCCTGAGCACTACACTAATAATCACACATTCTCTCTCTCTCTCTCTCTCTCTCTCTCTCTCTCTCTCTCTCTCTCTCTCTCTCTCTCTCTCTCTCTCTCTCTCTCTCTCTCTCTTGAGGGAATCTCTCTCTCTCTCTCTCTCTCTCTCTCTCTCTCTCTCTCTCTCTCTCTCTCTCTCTCTCTCTCTCTCATCTTCAAGCACTATTTACATCACCTCTGACTCATCTCGCAAAATGAAACATTCGCCTCTAAACAGTTTTACCTGTGTTCAAAATCAAACACTGCTCTCAAATCATAAACAAAGTGATCAAAAATGATATACACTCTCAAGCAGTCAGTAAACAATACACCGAAAAATAGAAAACACATTGTTCAAAACATACAATTCTCAGGGAGAAGAACATTTTTTATATAAAAAATATTCATATTCATCATTGTCTTTTGATTAACAAAATCATGTTCTATCATAGTAGCTCAAAATTTATCAGAAATTACTACTCTGCTTTGCTCTTTGCAATTTTGTTTTTTTGTTCTTCCTCCTCCTTGTACCCCTATTTTTACAGTACTGTACCCTGCATCTCAAAAAATTGTGATACTGTAATTCTTGTTCTTTGTTGATATGAACCTGCAACCAGTCACAATCTATTGAGCAGTCAGTACTGTTAATAAATGGAAAGCACAATGTTCAGGGCCATACAATGTGTCCATTGTACAGTATACAGCCTACAATGCACTGTACTACAGTATACAATACTAAAAGGGATAAAAATCAAAATGGTACTACAGTAAACATGTGATCAATGTGCTTCTTCTTGTCTTTGGGCTGAGTCAGGCCAGAGCACTTCATCGACATCACAAGCTATATTGTCCCTCCTGAGGCAACGGGGTCCCTCCTGAAGAAGCCTCTTGTGTGCCGTATCCAGCCCTGACATGACACCTATATCACCACAGGCTAAATCCATGGCTTGCAGCAGATTTACTCTGGTGTAGGGTTGTCTATCATACACTTTCCATCTCCAAGAGGACAAAAACTCCTCAATCGGATTCAGGAAAGGCGAGTATGGAGAGAGGTACAAGTTCATAAACTGCCCAATGATGTTAAACCATTCCCTTACCTGAGCAGCTCGGTGGAAACTGACATTGTCCCACACTATCACATAGGTGGGAATGGGATTCTCATCGAGCTCTTGACCCTGCTGCTCTTGAACCTGCTGCTCAAATAAAATATCTCTTAGATTGGCAATACATCTTAGAAGGTTCTGAGTGTTATATGGCCCGAGTGTAACATGGTGATGTCCAATCACAGCCTCTCCTTCTCCTCTTTATTAGATTGAAGCCTGCTTCACCGACAGAGATGAACTCATGGGGTCTGTCCAAGGATTCCAAGTCAAATATTGTCTGTGTAGAAATACAATATACTGTATGTAGGATTTTGTAAGTCGTACAGAGACAGTGCTATACTGTAGAGTACAATTAGGCTTCTGATCCACATACATTGTATGTACTGAATAGTAATGTCATTCAAATAGTATGTGTTAGTACTGTAGACAATCTGGATTACAGTAACTGTTTCTGAATGTACACTTACTTGCACATACTGAGCTCGCAGTTCTTTCACCCTTGGTGAGTTGCACTCAAAGGTACTCTGTATACTTGTCTCATTCGCATCCTGTTACGATGGAAGACACGATCAATTGTGTAAATGCTCACACTGTCGATTCCCTGGAAGTGTGTGTTGTCTTGTATCACTCGTTCCTGGAGTTCTCTGAGTTGTATTTCATTAACTTGAAGGACCATGCCAACTATAACGGCCTCTTGCTCCTGAGGGAATATAGCTGTCCTTCCACCTTATTTATTTTAATTTTATTTTATTTTATTTCACCTTTATTTAACCAGGTAGGCAAGTTGAGAACAAGTTCTCATTTACAATTGCGACCTGGCCAAGATAAAGCAAAGCAGTTCGACAGATACAACGACACAGAGTTACACATGGAGTAAAACAGACATACAGTCAATAATACAGTATAAACAAGTCTATATACAATGTGAGCAAATTAGGTGAGAAGGGAGGTAAAGGCAAAAAAGGCCATGGTGGCAAAGTAAATACAATATAGCAAGTAAAACACTGGAATGGTAGTTTTGCAATGGAAGAATGTGCAAAGTAGAAATAAAAATAATGGGGTGCAAAGGAGCAAAATAAATAAATAAATTAAATACAGTTGGGAAAGAGGTAGTTGTTTGGGCTAAATTATAGGTGGGCTATGTACAGGTGCAGTAATCTGTAAGATGCTCTGACAGTTGGTGCTTAAAGCTAGTGAGGGAGATAAGTGTTTCCAGTTTCAGAGATTTTTGTAGTTCGTTCCAGTCATTGACTGGAAGGAGAGGCGGCCAAAGAAAGAATTGGTTTTGGGGGTGACGAGAGATATACCTGCTGGAGCGTGTGCTACAGGTGGGAGATGCTATGGTGACCAGCGAGCTGAGATAAGGGGGGACTTTACCTAGCAGGGTCTTGTAGATGCCATGGAGCCAGTGGGTTTGGCGACGAGTATGAAGCGAGGGCCAGCCAACGAGAGCGTACAGGTCGGTGGGTAGTATATGGGGCTTTGGTGACAAAACGGATTGCACTGTGATAGACTGCATCCAATTTGTTGAGTAGGGTATTGGAGGCTATTTTGTAAATGACATCGCCAAAGTCGAGGATTGGTAGGATGGTCAGTTTTACAAGGGTATGTTTGGCAGCATGAGTGAAGGATGCTTTGTTGCGAAATAGGAAGCCAATTCTAGATTTAACTTTGGATTGGAGATGTTTGATATGGGTCTGGAAGGAGAGTTTACAGTCTAACCAGACACCTAAGTATTTGTAGTTGTCCACGTATTCTAAGTCAGAGCCGTCCAGAGTAGTGATGTTGGACAGGCGGGTAGGTGCAGGAAGCGATCGGTTGAAGAGCATGCATTTAGTTTTACTTGTATTTAAGAGCAATTGGAGGCCACGGAAGGAGAGTTGTATGGCATTGAAGCTTGCCTGGAGGGTTGTTAACACAGTGTCCAAAGAAGGGCCGGAAGTATACAGAATGGTGTCGTCTGCGTAGAGGTGGATCAGGGACTCACCAGCAGCAAGAGCGACCTCATTGATGTATACAGAGAAGAGAGTCGGTCCAAGAATTGAACCCTGTGGCACCCCCATAGAGACTGCCAGAGGTCCGGACAGCAGACCCTCTGATTTGACACACTGAACTCTATCAGAGAAGTAGTTGGTGAACCAGGCGAGGCAATCATTTGAGAAACCAAGGCTGTCGAGTCTGCCGATGAGGATGTGGTGGTTGACAGAGTCGAAAGCCTTTCGCCAGATCAATGAATACGGCTGCACAGTAATGTTTCTTATCGATGGCGGTTAAGATATCGTTTAGGACCTTGAGCGTGGCTCAGGTGCACCCATGACCAGCTCTGAAACCAGATTGCATAGCAGAGAAGGTATGGTGAGATTCGAAATGGTCGGTAATCTGTTTGTTGACTTGGCTTTCGAAGACCTTAGAAAGGCATGGTAGGATAGATATAGGTCTGTAGCAGTTTGGGTCAAGAGTGTCCCCCCCTTTGAAGAGGGGGATGACCGCAGCTGCTTTCCAATCTTTGGGAATCTCAGACGACACGAAAGAGAGGTTGAACAGGCTAGTAATAGGGGTGGCAACAATTTCGGCAGATCATTTTAGAAAGAAAGGGTCCAGATTGTCTAGCCCGGCTGATTTGTAGGGGTCCAGATTTTTCAGCTCTTTCAGAACTTCAGCTAAATGGATTTGGGAGAAGGAGAAATGGGGAAGGCTTGGGCGAGTTGCTGTGGGGGGTGCAGTGCTGTTGACCGGGGTAGGAGTAGCCAGGTGGAAAGCATGGCCAGCCGTAGAAAAATGCTTATTGAAATTCTCAATTATGGTGGATTTATCAGTGGTGACAGTGTTTCCTATCTTCAGTGCAGTGGGCAGCTGGGAGGAGGTGTTCTTATTCTCCATGGACTTTACAGTGTCCCAGAACTTTTTTGAGTTAGTGTTGCAGGAAGCAAATTTCTGCTTGAAAAAGCTAGCCTTGGCTTTTCTAACTGCCTGTGTATAACGGTTTCTAGCTTCCCTGAACAGCTGCATATCACGGGGGCTGTTCGATGCTAATGCAGAACGCCATAGGATGTTTTTGTGTTGGTTAAGGGCAGTCAGGTCTGGGGAGAACCAAGGGCTATATCTGTTCCTGGTTCTACATTTCTTGAATGGGGCATGTTTATTTAAGATGGTTAGGAAGGCATTTAAAAAAATATCCAGGCATCCTCTACTGACGGGATGAGATCAATATCCTTCCAGGATACCCCGGCCAGGTCGATTAGAAAGGCCTGCTCGCTGAAGTGTTTCAGGGAGCGTTTTACAGTGATGAGTGGAGGTCGTTTGACCGCTGACCCATTACGGATTCAAGCAATGAGGCAGTGATCGCTGAGATCTTGGTTGAAGACAGCAGAGGTGTATTTAGAGGGGAAGTTGGTTCGGATGATATCTATGAGGGTGCCCGTGTTTAAGGCTTTGGGGGGGGGGGGTACCTGGTAGGTTCATTGATAATTTGAGTGAGATTGAGGGCATCAAGTTTAGATTGTAGGATGGCTGGGGTGTTAAGCATGTTCCAGTTTAGGTCGCCTAGCAGCACGAGCTCTGAAGATAGATGGGGGGCAATCAGTTCACATATGGTGTCCAGAGCACAGCTGGGGGCAGAGGGTGGTCTATAGCAGGCGGCAACGGTGAGAGACTTGTTTTTAGAGAGGTGGATTTTTAAAAGTAGAAGTTCAAATTGTTTGGGTACAGACCTGGATAGTAGGACAGAACTCTGCAGGCTATCTTTGCAGTAGATTGCAACACCGCCCCCTTTGGCAGTTCTATCTTGTCTGAAAATGTTGTAATTTGGAATTAAAATTTCAGAATTTTTGGTGGTCTTCCTAAGCCAGGATTCAGACACAGCTAGAACATCCGGGTTGGCAGAGTGTGCTAAAGCAGTGAATAGAACAAACTTAGGGAGGAGGCTTCTAATGTTAACATGCATGAAACCAAGGCTATTACGGTTACAGAAGTCATCAAAAGAGAGCGCCTGGGGAATAGGAGTGGAGCTAGGCACTGCAGGGCCTGGATTCACCTCTACATCGCCAGAGGAACATAGGAGGAGAAGAATAAGGGTACGGCTAAAAGCAATAAGAATTGGTCGTCTAGAACGTCTGGAACAGAGAGTAAAAGGAGGTTTCTGGGGGCGATAAAATAGCATCAAGGTATAATGTACAGACAAAGGTATGGTAGGATGTGAATACAGTGGAGGTAAACCTAGGTATTGAGTGATGAAGAGAGAGATATAGTCTCTAGAAACATCATTGAAACCAGGAGATGTCATTGCATGTATGGGTGGTGGAACTAATAAATTGGATAAGGTATAGTGAGCAGGACTAGAGGTGCTACAGTGAAATAAGCCAATAAACACTAACCAGAACAACAATGGACAAGACATATTGACATTAAGGAGAGGCATCCTTAGTCGAGTGATCAAAAGAGTCCAGTGAGTGGAGTGGTTGGTTTGGGGGTCACGGCGATTTAGACAGCTAGCCAGGACATCGGTAGCAAGCTAGCATAGGATGGAGGTCTGTTGTTAGCCACCTCTTGCGTTCCGTCAGTAGATTAGTGGGGTGGGGTTCCGTGTGGTAGAGGGGATTAGTCCAAATCACACAACAACAAAAATAAAATAAAAACAATAGATATAGTTATAGAGGCCTAAGAAGAAACATAATAATAATACAAATAAATAAATTGTCCGATTGTCTATTCTGAGAGCAGCCGGTAAGACAGCTAACGGTTAGCAGGCCGCAGATGGGCGTTCAGGTAACGTCGCGACGGAGGAGCCAGCCGGATCTCCTTCGGGTAGATAACGTCGGCAGTCCAGTTGTGAAGGCCCGGTGGGGCTCCGCGTAGGCGGTAAAACGGGTCCGGATAGGAGACTGCAGCCCAGGAGCGATTGACGGAGCTCAGGAGCGACTGACGGAGCTGGCCAGCTCGAATCGACGAGAGCAGACAGACACACGGACAGCAGCCAGCCAGCTGTGAGATCCGGGAATGAATGTCCACAGAGAGCAGCCGAAATCCAAGGACATGGAGAGAAAAATTGGTCCGGTATGTTCCGTTCTGAGCCGCGCCGTACAAAAAACTGGCGATAGATTTTCGAGCTAAAGGATAGCTGATGACCACAAACCGTGGTTAGCTGAATACTAACGATTTGCCAGTAAAGAAGCTAACTAGCTTCTGAACTAGCTTCTGATTAGCTTCTAGCTTGCTCCTGGCTAGCTTCTGGTTAGTTTCTGGCTAGTTTCTTGGAGCTTCTGGCTAGCTTCTGGCTAGCTTCTTGGAGCATTGCAGATTTGAGGTAAATAATACTTATTTATAAATATAAATATAAATTGGTGAGGTGGGTTGCAGGAGAGTGTTTTGAAGATGAGTTGATGGAAAATAAAAATAAAATGTACGTGAAAAAAAGTTGTAAATATATATATATACAGGACACGACAAGACGAGGACAAAAGACGTCTGAACTGCTATGCCACCTGCATGTGGCAACCTTGCAATTCTACAAAAAGTAGTTGTGCAGTTACAAAACATATTCATGCAGTACAATACATACAGTGATTAACTTTACAAATGTCTATTGAAACAGCTGCATATAGTGTAGTACAGTAAATTTGCAGTTACAAAAATACAGTAGTATCCTGTACCTGTTCTCTTATACTGTCCTTACTGTGGTGGACACAAAGCATCGGCTCAAATTGGGTTGCACTCTAAGTCCTGCTTCCCTCATTGTCAGTCCATGGACAAGAACATGGTCTTTAACTGTTGCTCGAATTTCATCAGATATTTCCATTCTTTGTCTTCCTCTTCCTCTTTGTCCTCCTCTTCCTCTTTCTTGCCCTCCTCCTCCTCGACGCCCACCTCGCATACGCACTCATCCTCATCCTCTCACATTGTTTCTTCTATCCATTCTCAGACTTTCTCCTTCCCACCTTCAACATCCTGTTTGCTCTCTGAACTGGCTTATATTGGTTGTGTTGCATCATTTGAAACAGGTTAAATCAATTTTGAGTGGTTGTGTTCAATCAATGACATATGTTCTCTATTTTATTTGATTGTTGCCACTTGTGTTTGCCAGTATGGATGACATGTGCATTAGAGTGCAGAATGTGTTTTGAGAATGAGAATGTGTTTAGAGTTTTGCTGAAAAGTCTAAGTGAGATCTGCAAAATTGTGTTTTACCATGTGAAATGGTTTAAGGTATTGACAATAGACTGCATAATTAGCTAAATGAGTCCGTGCAACTGAGAACTTTGTTCAGCCAATGGGTTTTAGTGTTCTAGCAACTGAGGACTTTGTTCAGCCAATGGGTTTTAGTGTTTTAGCAACTGAGGACTTTGTTCAGCCAATGGGTTTTAGTGTTTTAGCAACTGAGAACTTTGTTCAGCCAATGGGTTTTTAGTGTTTTAGCAACTGAGGACTTTGTTCAGCCAATGGGTTTTAGTGTTTTAGCAACTGAGAACTTTGTTCAGCCAATGGGTTTTTAGTGTTTTAGCAACTGAGGACTTTGTTCAGCCAATGGGTTTTTAGTGTTTTAGCAACTGAGGACTTTGTTCAGCCAATGGGTTTTAGTGTTTTAGCAACTGAGGACTTTGTTCATCCAATGGGTTTTAGTGTTTTAGCAACTGAGAAAAACTGTAATCCGTAACATTTTTCCATGGAGCTGTGAGAACGTTTTGCTGTTTTTTAAGCAAATGTTCTGCAATTCCACACATTTTTCCATGTAGCTGAGAGGAAACGTTTCATTTTTAAAGCTAATTTCCTGCAATTCTATGCACTTTTTCATGGCTAATCAATCCAGTGTTCTATTGCTCAAACATAATAACAAAATATAGTCTTTCCATGGTATCGACTGACCAAGTGAATCCCAGGTGAAAGCTATGATCCCTTATTGATGTCACTTGTTAGATCCACTTCAATCAGTGTAGATGAAGGAGGAGGAGGCAGGTTAAAGAAGGATTTTTTAAAGCCTGGAGACAATTGAGACATGGATTGTGTTTGTGCCATTCAGTGGGTAAATGGCCAAGACAAAATATTTTAAGTGCCTTTGTGTCAAGAACTGCAATGCTGCTGGGTTTTTCACACATGTGTGTATCAAAAATGATCCACCCCTCAAAGGACATCCAGCCAACAACTGTGGGAAGCATTGGAGTCAACATGGGCCAGCATCCCTGTGGAACGCTTTCGACATCTTGTAGAGGCCATGCATTGACGAATTCAGGCTGTTCTGAGGGCAAAAGTGGGTTCAACTCAATTTTCAGGAAGTTGTTCCTAATTTACATTTGACATTTAAGTCATTTAGCAGACGCTCTTATCCAGAGCGACTTACAAATTTGTGCATTCACCTTATGACATCCAGTAGAACAGTCACTTTACAATAGTGCATCTAAAACTTAAAGGGGGGGGGGTGGGAAGGATTACTTATCCTATCCTAGGTATTCCTTAAAGAGGTGGGGTTTCAGGGGTCTCTGGAAGGTGGTGATTGACTCCGCTGTCCTGGCGTCGTGAAGGAGTTTGTTCCACCATTGGGGGGCCAGAGCAGCGAACAGTTTTGACTGGGCTGAGCGGGAACTGTACTTCCTCAGTGGTAGGGAGGCGAGCAGGCCAGAGGTGGATGAACGCAGTGCCCTTGTTTGGGTGTAGGGCCTGATCAGAGCCTGGAGGTACTGAGGTGCCGTTCCCCTCACAGCTCCGTAGGCAAGCACCATGGTCTTGTAGCAGATGCGAGCTTCAACTGGAAGCCAGTGGAGAGAGCGGAGGAGCGGGGTGACGTGAGAGAACTTGGGAAGGTTGAACACCAGACGGGCTGCGGCGTTCTGGATGAGTTGTAGGGGTTTAATGGCACAGGCAGGGAGCCCAGCCAACAGCGAGTTGCAGTAATCCAGATGGGAGATGACAAGTGCCTGGATTAGGACCTGCGCCGCTTCCTGTGTGAGGCAGGGTCGTACTCTGCGGATGTTGTAGAGCATGAACCTACAGGAACGGGCCACCGCCTTGATGTTAGTTGAGAACGACAGGGTGTTGTCCAGGATCACGCCAAGGTTCTTAGCGCTCTGGGAGGAGGACACAATGGAGTTGTCAACCGTGATGGCGAGATCATGGAACGGGCAGTCCTTCCCGGGAGGAAGAGCAGCTCCGTCTTGCTGAGGTTCAGCTTGAGGTGGTGATCCGTCATCCACACTGATATGTCTGCCAGACATGCAGAGATGCGATTCGCCACCTGGTCATCAGAAGGGGAAAGGAGAAGATGAATTGTGTGTCGTCTGCATAGCAATGATAGGAGAGACCATGTGAGGTTATGACAGAGCCAAGTGACTTGGTGTATAGCGAGAATAGGAGAGGGCCTAGAACAGAGCCCTGGGGACACCAGTGGTGAGAGCGCGTGGTGAGGAGACAGATTCTCGCCACGCCACCTGGTAGGAGCGACCTGTCAGGTAGGACGCAATCCAAGCGTGGGCCGCGCCGGAGATGCCCAACTCGGAGAGGGTGGAGAGGAGGATCTGATGGTTCACAGTATCGAAGGCAGCCGATAGGTCTAGAAGGATGAGAGCAGAGGAGAGAGAGTTAGCTTTAGCGGTGCGGAGCGCCTCTGTGATACAGAGAAGAGCAGTCTCAGTTGAATGACTAGTCTTGAAACCTGACTGATTTGGATCAAGAAGGTCATTCAGAGAGAGATAGCGGGAGAGCTGGCCAAGGACGGCAGTTCAAGAGTTTTGGAGAGAAAAGAAAGAAGGGATACTGGTCTGTAGTTGTTGACATCGGAGGGATCGAGTGTAGGTTTTTTCAGAAGGGGTGCAACTCTCGCTCTCTTGAAGACGGAAGGGACGTAGCCAGCGGTCAGGGATGAGTTGATGAGCGAGGTGAGGTAAGGGAGAAGGTCTCCGGAAATGGTCTGGAGAAGAGAGGAGGGGATAGGGTCAAGCGGGCAGGTTGTTGGGCGGCCGGCCGTCACAAGACGCGAGATTTCATCTGGAGAGAGAGGGGAGAAAGAGGTCAGAGCACAGGGTAGGGCAGTGTGAGCAGAACCAGCGGTGCCGTTTGACTTAGCAAACGAGGATCGGATGTCGTCGACCTTCTTTTCAAAATGGTTGACGAAGTCATCTGCAGAGAGGGAGGAGGGGGGGCTTCAGGAGGGAGGAGAAGGTGGCAAAGAGCTTCCTAGGGTTAGAGGCAGATGCTTGGAATTTAGAGTGGTAGAAAATGGCTTTAGCAGCAGAGACAGAGGAGGAAAATCTAGAGAGGAGGGAGTGAAAGGATGCCAGGTCCGCAGGGAGGCGAGTTTTCCTCCACTTCCGCTTGGCTGCCCGGAGCCCTGTTCTGTGAGCTCGCAATGAGTCGTCGAGCCACGGGGCGGGAGGGGAGGACCGAGCCGGCCTGGAGGATAGGGGACATAGAGAGTCAAAGGATGCAGAAAGGGAGGAGAGGAGGGTTGAGGAGGCAGAATCAGGAGATAGGTTGGAGAAGGTTTGAGCAGAGGGAAGAGATTGATAGGATGGAAGAGGAGAGAGTAGCGGGGAGAGAGAGCGAAGGTTGGGACGGCGCGATACCATCCGAGTAGGGGCAGTGTGGGAGGTTTTAGATGAGAGCGAGAGGGAAAAGGATACAAGGTAGTGGTCGGAGACTTGGAGGGGAGTTGCAATGAGGTTAGTGGAAGAACAGCATCTAGTAAAGATGAGGTCGAGCGTATTGCCTGCCTTGTGAGTAGGGGGGGAAGGTGAGAGGGTGAGGTCAAAAGAGGAGAGGAGTGGAAAGAAGGAGGCAGAGAGGAATGAGTCAAAGGTAGACGTGGGGAGGTTAAAGTCGCCCAGCACTGTGAGAGGTGAGCCGTCCTCAGGAAAGGAGCTTATCAAGGTATCAAGCTCATTGATGAACTCTCCGAGGGAACCTGGAGGGCGATAAATGATAAGGATGTTAAGCTTGAAAGGGCTGGTAACTGTGACAGCATGGAATTCAAAGGAGGCGATAGACAGATGGGTAAGGGGAGAAAGAGAGAATGACCACTTGGGAGAGATGAGGATGTTTTGTCCACTCAGAATTTTCACTTCTCCCCGACTGCCTAGCTTTTATGTTGATGATTGTTAGTTCTCAAAGATTATATTATTTAAAAATAAATATCACCGTTACCTTTTCTACATACTTTATATCTGGTTTTAGTTGTACAAGTTAGCACTGAAAGCGTTTTTTCCAAAATCCGAATAAGTAATAATTAATTTTTTACAGTTTGGACTTTGGTTTCAACCCAACAGAAAGGCCTGTAGTTTACAAATGAATCAGTCAAGTGATCATACTCACATGCTGACGAGAGCACAGTCTTATAGCTAATGTCATGTCTACGTTTGCATTGTCTGTATTGACTAACTTGGACCATTTGTCCACATCGTCAATGTGAGAGATGTGCACTGAGTGATGTCAGTACGAATGATGTATCTGCCTATATGTACAGTATGTGTCCGTGTGCATACAGCATGCAGGCTAACAGAGTGTTTTCATTTGTATGAATGTCAGTGTGCATACAGCATGCAGGCTAACAGTGTGTTTTCATTTGTATGAATGTCCGTGTGCATACAGCATGCAGGCTAACAGAGTGTTTTCATTTGTATGAATGTCCGTGTGCATACAGCATGCAGGCTAACAGAGTGTTTTCATTTGTATGAATGTCCGTGTGCATACAGCATGCAGGCTAACAGAGTGTTTTCATTTGTATGAATGTCCGTGTGCATACAGCATGCAGGCTAACAGTGTTTTCATTTGTATGAATGTCCGTGTGCATACAGCATGCAGGCTAACAGTGTTTTCATTTGTATGAATGTCCGTGTGCATACAGCATGCAGGCTAACAGTGTGTTTTCATTTGTATGAATGTCCGTGTGCATACAGCATGCAGGCTAACAGTGTTTTCATTTGTATGAATGTCCGTGTGCATACAGCATGCAGGCTAACAGAGTGTTTTCATTTGTATGAATGTCCGTGTGCATACAGCATGCAGGCTAACAGTGTGTTTTCATTTGTATGAATGTCCGTGTGCATACAGCATGCAGGCTAACAGTGTTTTCATTTGTATGAATGTCCGTGTGCATACAGCATGCAGGCTAACAGAGTGTTTTCATTTGTATGAATGTCCGTGTGCATACAGCATGCAGGCTAACAGAGTGTTTTCATTTGTATGAATGTCCGTGTGCATACAGCATGCAGGCTAACAGAGTGTTTTCATTTGTATGAATGTCCGTGTGCATACAGCATGCAGGCTAACACAGTGTTTTCATTTGTATGAATGTCCGTGTGCATACAGCATGCAGGCTAACAGAGTGTTTTCATTTGTATGAATGTCCGTGTGCATACAGCATGCAGGTTAACACAGTGTTTTCATTTGTATGAATGTCCGTGTGCATACAGCATGCAGGCTAACACAGTGTTTTCATTTGTATGAATGTCCGTGTTCACACGGTTTCTGTTCCTTTGATCCCTAAAGCTCTTTCCACAGAACATGGAAATGAAGTGAATCAGCCACGTCTTAGCTATTAGCTCCCACTAGGAGACTGTTTTCACCAATGCTTTATTAAATTAACCTTTTATTACATATTTGGTGATCGACTAGGAATGCCGACCCGTTGACGACCACTGATCTACCTACACTGATTGAAGTGGGTTTAACAAGTTGTAACTTTCACCTGGATTCACCTGGTCAGTCCGGAAAGAGCAGGTGTTCCTACACTTAGGGTACAACACATACAAGCAACATCCATCATCTGTACTTTAAAAAAAAAATGTCAGTTTTTACAACTGAAAATGTACAATTATTTTTGTAAACCTGACAGTGATATCTGACTCAGACTCATCTTTTGGCTTCAAAACAGAGGTCCAAACTCTCACGGTAGTTGTGTGGTAAGAAAATGTTGAATAAAAAACACAGCTCAATCAAAACCGTCTAACCTATAGCAGAGCGTTTTCAACACACCCACTCTTTTCCACACACCCACTCCTTTCCTTTCAACACACCCACTCCACTCCTTTCCTTTCCATACACCCACTGCTTTCCTTTTGACACACCCACTCCTTTCCCACTACACCCACTACTTTCCTTTCCATACACCCACTCCTTTCAACACACCCACTCCTTTACTTTTGACACACCCACTCCTTTCCACACACCCACTCCTTTCCTTTTGACACACCCACTCCTTTCCCACTACACCCACTACTTTCCTTTCCATACACCCACTCCTTTCAACACACCCACTCCTTTCCTTTTAACACACCCACTCCTTTCCACACACCCACTCCTTTCCTTTTGACACACCCACTCCTTTCCCACTACACCCACTACTTTCCTTTCCATACACCCACTCCTTTCAACACACCCACTCTTTTCCACACACCCACTCCTTTCCTTTCAACACACCCACTCCTTTCCTTTTGACACACCCACTCCTTTCCCACTACGCCCACTACTTTCCTTTCCATACACCCACTCCTTTCAACACACCCACTCCTTTCCACACACCCACTCCGTTCCTTTCAACACACCCACTCCTTTCTACACACCTACTCCTTTCCTTTCCACACACCCACTCCTTTCCTTTCAACACACCCACTCCTTTCCACACACCCACTCCTTTCCTTTCAACACACCCACTCCTTTCCACACACCCACTCCTTTCCTTTCCACACCCACTCCTTTCCACACACCCACTCCTTTCTTTTTGACACACCCACTCATTTCCACACACCCAATCCTTTCCTTTCCACACACCCACTCCTTTCCTTTCAACACATGTGGTTGCAAATATAACACATAGATAAATGCATAACATGTATAAAATAGCTGAACACTAAAAACAGACTACATGAAGGAAAGGTGACATAGCTGCCAGGATAGCTGGACATACCAAGGCCAGAGGGATATAACAAAGGAGGGGGTCAGTCAAATGACTAACTGATGACCAATAGACATAGTTTGCATATTTTTAGGACAGAGATGCAGAAGGAATGACAGAGAAGACACATAGTCTGTTGCTCTGAGGTAAAGACACACATACATAGTAACATATTGAGCTAAGTGCAGAGCCAAAGCATAGGGCTGTAAAATAGAGGAATGTAAACTATTTTTAGTATAGCTGGACACGCTAGAAACTGAGGAGACACAGTCTACTGATCTTAGATAATACACAAACAAAAGAATGCATTTAGTTAAGTGCAGGAACAAAGCAAGGGTCTTGTCATCATTATAATCTGATGGAAAGCAGGTATGGGCATTACTGGGCTGAACAAGCAGGATGCACTTGGGATGTAACGTCATTTACAGATGGGATGGGCTCATATGCAATATGTGAATAAATACTGGAACAGGGCTCTGGAAAAAGGGTGAGTCCTGTGGGGCTCTCCGGCTTTGATACGGGGTGTATTAAAAGTCTATCATTGAATTCAAAAAGTTATTGGTCGTGTCATGTTTGAATCTATTGGCCACTACACACACCCACTCCTTTCCACACACCCAATCCTTTCCTTTCAACACACCCACTCCTTTCCACACACCCACTCCTTTCTTTTTGACACACCCACTCATTTCCACACACCCAATCCTTTCCTTTCCACACACCCACTCCTTTCCACACACCCACTCCTTTCTTTTTGACACACCCACTCATTTCCACACACCCAATCCTTTCCTTTCCACACACCCACTCCTTTCCACACACCCACTCCTTTCTTTTTGACACACCCACTCATTTCCACACACCCAATCCTTTCCTTTCCACACACCCACTCCTTTCCACACACCCACTCCTTTCTTTTTGACACACCCACTCATTTCCACACGCCCAATCCTTTCCTTTCGACACACCCACTTGCTCATACTCCGGTCGCCATATTGGGCTGCAGCTACCCCCTTCTCATCATGTACCATAACGGGATATATGGAATTACCGGCAGGGCACACAAGGGCCGCTATTTCTTTCCAAACGTAAAACATTTTTAAAGATACATATTTATATATATACAGTGCCTTTGGAAAGTACTCAGACCCCTCGACTTTTTCCACATTTTGTTACATTACAGCCTTATTCTGAAGTGCAGTGTCTTTTTCTAACCACACATTTTAATCAAACCACCCTAAGCCTAAATTCAGAAAAACATATTGCCATATTGTCCTATCGAACTTGTTTTCACTAAGCTCGAAGCTGGGATCCAATCCAGATCCTACTAACTAGGATAAAAAAAAAACACAGCTTAGATATTCTGACTCACTTTTCTCTGTATTTAACCAAAGACATGCTAACAGACCATAACATTCACCTGCACGCACAGGGTACCTAGCTACAATCTCATGAACACACTCACTACCCCTGTTAAGTAGTGTTATTATGTATTTATTTGTATTTTTTGTACATTTTACCCGTTTTTCTCCCCAATTGGTAGTTACAGTCTTGTCCCATCACTGCAACTCCCGTACGGACTCGGAAGAGGCGGAGTTCGAGAGCCAAGGTTTCCTCTGAAACACGACCCCGTCAAGCCGCAATGCTTCTTGACACGCTGCACGCTTAACCCGGAAACCAGCCGCACCAACATGTCGGAGGAAACACGGTATAGCGAGCGACCGAAGTCAGCGTGCATGCGCCCGGCCCGCCACCACAAGGGCCAATTGTGTGCCGCCTCATGGGTCTTCCGGTCGCGGTCGGCTGCGACACAGCCCGGTATTGAAGTGAAGTGATCCCTCTAGCATTTCGATTCAGTGTCTTAGACTGCTGCACCACTCTGGAGCCCCTGTGTAGTACTGAGCCCACAGTGTGTGTGTGTCACTCTTTTAACCCCACTTGACTCCCAAGTGGGCTAGATTGACCCTATCTGGTACACACGCACACGCACGCGCACGCACACACACACACACACACACACACACGCACGCGCACGCGCACGCACACACACACACACACACACACACACACACACACACACACACACACACACACACACACACACACACACACACACACACACACACACACACCAGGATGAATACACGTCGGGCCTGCTCCTCTCCTCTTTGTGTCCATATGGACTTCAATCTCGACAACAGAACAATGTATTAATGGCCTCTTCCCAGTACATCCCTGTGCAGGGCAGCATGTGAGCAGCCACACACACAGCTGCACAAGTTCAAAAGGCCTTCAGAGCTTCAGAGAGAGAGGTAGGAGAGGAGAGGAGAGGGGGAGGAGAGAGGGCGTGGGATAGACAGTTGGGGGGGGCCAGGGGACTGCTGTCTCGGTGCGTGAACGACTTAATTAGAGTTCAGAGAAAGAGAGAAAGCTCTTGGAAGGAGATGTGATACAATTGGATGGCTAGTTGTTGACTAGGTGATGTTCTACAGAGTCTCCATGCTGGACTAGAAGTCAAGACGGTCAGATTTTCTCTGAGCTGGGTAGTCACAGGTTGTGTCTTTGTGTGGAACGATAGTGGGCTCTGGGACTGTGTTAGCTCTCTGAGCTAAAGGGACACGGACATGTTCTGTGGTCAGAAGGAGCAATCAAACCCGTGCTCCCGTCCATCTGTGGTAGCCGTGACGACGCTGCTTGCCCTTAGGGTCTACTATGTTGGCGGTTTCGTGGCTGTGCCATCGATATGCAGACTGGCTCAGCTAGGTGAGTGACAGACAAACAGACAGACATTGTGTGTGTGTGTGTGTGTGTTTGTGTGTGTGCATGCGTGTGTGTGTGTGTGTGTGTGTGTGTGTGTGTGTGTGTGTGTGTGTGTGTGTGTGTGTGTGTGTGTGTGTGTGTGTCTTTATTGGTACAGTATGTGTGAGAGATTCAGGAGTGTTGTCTCTCATTGGTTATGAGGCAGGTATTGTGAGTGGGTTTTGCATAGACTATAGAGTGCTTCTGAGATGTTTTCATTTGGCCCTGTTCTCACAGTAGGAAAATAATCCTGCAGCATCAGGAAATGTACATTCGTGTCGGTGTTGATACATTTTTCGTTAGGGCAGATCAAGTCTGACGTTTTAAGTGGAAATTACAAACTTAGAAGCATTTTTAAACCTTGAATATTTAGAATTTGCATTTCCTGCTGTGCATGACAATGATCTGCAACAAAAGAGTGATCAAATTAAATAACAGATCTGTGTGTATGCAGAAGATGGGTTAGAATGTAGAGTGAGTTGTTTTCCCCAGTTACAGAGCTCTCCAGGTCCCTGACAGGTGTCCGTGCTTAGATCTTACTGAGGAGACCGAATGTAACTGGTACTGAGCCCACAGTCAGTATACCTACAGTAACTAGTACTGAGCCCACAGTCAGTAGACCTACAGTAACTAGTACTGAGCCCACAGTCTGTATACCTACAGTAACTAGTACTGAGCACACTGTCAGTATACCTACAGTAACTAGTACTGAGCCCACAGTCAGTATACCTACAGTAACTAGTACTGAGCACACTGTCAGTATACCTACAGTAACTAGTACTGAGCCCACAGTCCGTATACCTACAGTAACTAGTACTGAGCACACAGTCAGTAGACCTACAGTAACTAGTACTGAGACCACAGTCCGTATACCTACAGTAACTAGTACTGAGCACACTGTCAGTATACCTACAGTAACTAGTACTGAGCCCACAGTCAGTATACCTGCAGTAACTAGTACTGAGCACACAGTCAGTATACCTACAGTAACTAGTACTGAGCCCACAGTAATTATACCTACAGTACCTAGTTCTAAGCCCACAGTCATTATACCTACAGTAATTAGTTCTAAGCCCACAGTCATACCTACAGTACCTAGTGCTAAGCCCACAGTCATTATACCTACAGTAACTAGTTCTAAGCCCACAGTCATTATACCTACAGTACCTTGTTCTAAGCCCACAGCCATTATACCTACAGTACCTAGTTCTAAGCCCACAGTCATTAGCTGAATGAAACAGATGGCAGAAGCCCACCGAGTGTGAAATATGCATTCCGTAGTGCGCGAGTGCCACACATTTTGGTGTTGGACTAATTGAGAATGTGTGTGCATGACTGCGCGCCTTGTGTGTGTGTGTGTGTGTGTGTTTGTGTGTGTTGTTTGTGTGTTTGTGTGTGTGTGTGTGTGTGTTGTGTGTGTGTGTTGTGTGTGTGTGTGTTGTGTGTGTGTTTGTGTGTGTGTTTGTGTTTGTGTGTGTGCGTGCGTGTGTGTGTGTGGAAAACATCTGTAGCACCAGTGTTTGGTGTGGAATTGTCTGTGTGTAGTTGTGGGCAGAGACTGGCTGAATTTAGATTAGCCACTGAAACTGAATCATATCACATTACTCTTATGCGATTTAGTTCCACGCTGCGCCACAAACCACTCCAGCGTATTTATATCCACCAACAGCCTCGTCACGTCTTCAGTTATTAGTTAACCAGCCTGTCTCCATTCAGACAGTGTTCTGTCTTTGTTGTGTTGTCGTTGTGCAGCAGAAGTGATGAGGCCAGCAGCAGCTAATTGTGTCATTAATACTGGATTCAGTATGGAGCGGATGTTACTGAATATTAACATGAATATGGATATGAATATGGATATGAATATGGATATGAATATGGATTTGAATATATAGATATTAGTATGGATATGAATATGGATATGAATATATATTAGTATGGATATGAATATAGATATTAGTATGGCTATGAATATGGATATGAATATAGATATTAGTATGGCTATGAATATGGATATGAATATAGATATTAGTATGGATATGAATATGGATATAACTATGAATATAGATATTAGTATGGATATGTGTATGGATATGAGTATGGATATGGATATATATTAGTATGAATACGGATATGGATATGAATATAGATATTAGTATGGATATGATGATGAATATGGATATGAGTATAGCTATGAGGATGAATATGGCTATGAGTATGGATATAGATATTAGTATGGATATGAGGATGAATGAGTATGAATGTTGATATGAGGATGGATATTATTATGGATATGCATATGGATATGAGGATGAATATGGATATGAGTATGAGGATGAATGAGTATGAATGTTGATATGAGGATGGATATTAGGATGAATATGAGTATAGATATATGAGGATGAATATGGATATGAATATGGCTATGAGGATGATATGGATTTTTTTATTTAACTAGGCAAGTCAGTTAAGAACAAATTCTTATTTTCAATGACGGCCTAGGAACAGTGGGTTAACTGCCTGTTCAGGGGCAGGGGCAGAACAGGCAGTTCAGAACTGCCTGTTCAGGGGTTTGAACATGCAACCTTTCGGTTACTAGTCCAATGCTCTAACCACTAGGCTACCCTGCCTCTAATGATATGGTTATGAATATGGATTAGAGTATGTATGTGAGTATGAATACGGATATGATTATGGACATGAGTATGGATATGAATATGTTTATGAGTATGGATATGAATATGGATAGGAATATGAATATGAGTATGGATAGGAATATGAGTATGGATATGAATATGTATATGAATATGAGTATGGATATGAATATGAATATGAGTATGGATATGAATATGTATATGAGTATGGGTATGAATATGTATATGAGTATGGATATGAATATGTATATGAGTATGGATATGAATAACAAAGAAGGTTCTAAACAGTCATCATGATCCTGGCAAGTTTTCTCAATTTCTGATTTGGATTTCAGGTCTGAATCGAAAAGGAATTAATCCTAAAGTTGAGGATGATGATTGATAATAATAACGAAGATAATGTATTTTGGGCCAGGATCTGTGGTCAAATTGAAATGAGATTATGTGAAAGACACTTGGGGACATCTGCCGAAGTAAAAAGGGCTTTAGAAATTATACATTTGATTTGGCCTGTCCTGTCCTGTCTTGTCTTGTCCTGTCCTGTCCTGTCCTGTCCTGTCTTGTATTGTCTTGTCCTGTCCTGTCTTGTATTGTCTTATCCTGTCTTGTCCTGTCTTATCCTGTCCTGCCTTGTCCTGTCTTGTTCACTCCTGTCCTGTCTTGTCCTGTCTTGTTCACTCCAGTTCTGTCTTGTCCTGTCTTGTCCTGTCTTGTCCTGTCCTGTCTTGTCCTGTCCTGTCTTGTTCCTCCAGTTCTGTCTTGTCCTGTCTTGTCCTGTCCTGTCTTGTCCTGTCTTGTTCACTCCAGTTCTGTCTTGTCCTGTCTTGTCCTGTCCTGTCCTGTCTTGTCCTGTCTTGTTCACTCCAGTTCTGTCCTGTCCTGTCTTGTCCTGTCCTGTCTTGTCCTGTCTTGTCTTGTCCTGTCCTGTCCTGTCTTGTATTTTCTTATCCTGTCTTGTCCTGTCTTATCCTGTCCTGTCCTGTCTTGTCCTGTCTTGTTCACTCCTGTCCTATCTTGTCCTGTCTTGTTCACTCCAGTTCTGTCTTGTCCTGTCTTGTCCTGTCTTGTCCTGTCTTGTCCTGTCTTGTTCACTCCAGTTCTGTCTTGTCCTGTCTTGTCCTGTCTTGTCCTGTCCTGTCTTGTCCTGTCTTGTTCACTCCAGTTCTGTCTTGTCCTGTCTTGTCCTGTCCTGTCTTGTCCTGTCTTGTTCACTCCAGTTCTGTCCTGTCCTGTCTTGTCCTGTCTTGTTCACTCCAGTTCTGTCTTGTCCTGTCTTGTTCACTCCAGTTCTGTCTTGTCCTGTCTTGTCTTGTCTTGTCTTGTCCTGTCTTGTCCTGTCTTGTTCACTCCAGTTCTGTCTTGTCCTGTCTTGTCCTGAAGTGTTCGGTAAGTTCTGAGGGCGACAGAGGCAGCCTTTGTTCATTGGGCCATCACAGAGACCCATCTCTCATTGACCCAATTATACAGTGTTTGATTGGCCTGGGCCTCAGTGATACAACACAGCTTTGATCTGAACTCTTTTGTATATGCCGACAGAGATGACCAGGGTCCACGCACGCACGCACGCACGCACGCACGCACGCACACACGCACACACACACACACACACACACACACACACACACACACACACACACACACACACACACACACACACACACACACACACACACACACACACACACACACACACACACACACACACAATGATTGGTATTCAGCTTTGTCAGTATTCACTGGGGTGAAATAGTCAATTGTCTCATTGTTGGTATTCCTCCCCCGGTTCCTGTCTGGTAAAGGGGATAGCAGTAACAGTGACTGAGTCCTGGGGATAGCAGTAACAGTGACTGAGTCCTGGGGATAGCAGTAACAGTGACTGAGTCCTGGGGATAGCAGTAACAGTGACTGAGTCCTGGGGATAGCAGTAACAGTGACTGAGTCCTGGGGATAGCAGTAACAGTGACTGAGTCCTGGGGATAGGAGTAACAGTGACTGAGTCCTGGGGATAGGAGTAACAGTGACTGAGTCCTGGGGATAGCAGTAACAGTGACTGAGTCCTGGGGATAGCAGTAACAGTGACTGAGTCATGGGGATAGCAGTAACAGTGACTGAGTCATGGGGATAGCAGTAACAGTGACTGAGTCCTGGGGATAGCAGTAACAGTGACTGAGTCATGGGGATAGCAGTAACAGTGACTGAGTCATGGGGATAGCAGTAACAGTGACTGAGTCATGGGGATAGCAGTAACAGTGACTGAGTCCTGGGGATAGCAGTAACAGTGACTGAGTCATGGGGATAGCAGTAACAGTGACTGAGTGGTGGGGATAGGAGTAACAGTGGAGGAGGGGGGTGGTTAGAGAAGGGGTGTGGTTAGACGAGGGGGTGTGTTTTGTAAGATGAGGGTTGTGGTTAGATGAGGGGTGTGGTTAGAGGAGGGGGTGGTTACTGGAGGGGGGTGGTTAGTTCAGGGAGGTGTGGTTAGTTCAGGGGGTGTGGTTAGAGGACTGGGGTGGTTAGAGGACTGGGGTGGTTAGAGGAGGGGGTGGGTTAGAGGAGGGGGGTGTGGTTAGAGGAGGGGGGTGGTTAGAGGAGGGGGTGTGGTTAAACGAGATCGAGATCTGGTAGATGCCATGTCTGCCATGTCTGAAATGAATGGAGAATATAGACTGGGGAGTGTATGTGGGGAATGTTATCCACCGTGGAGTGTATGTGGAGAATGTTATCCACTGTGGAGTGTATGTGGAGAATGTTATCCACTGTGGAGTGTATGTGGAGAATGTTATCCACTGTGGAGTGTATGTGGAGAATGTTATCCACCGTGGAGTGTATGTGGAGAATGTTATCCACTGTGGAGTGTATGTGGAGAATGTTATCCACTGTGGAGTGTATGTGGAGAATGTTATCCACCGTGGAGTGTATGTGGAGAATGTTATCCACTGTGGAGTGTATGTGGAGAATGTTATCCACCGTGGAGTGTATGTGGAGAATGTTATCTACTCGGGAGTGTATGTGGAGAATGTTATCTACTCGGGAGTGTATGTGGAGAATGTTATCTACTCGGGAGTGTATGTGGAGAATGTTATCCACTGTGGAGTGTATGTGGAGAATGTTATCCACTGTGGAGTGTATGTGGAGAATGTTATCCACTGGGAGTGTAGTGTATGTGGAAAATCTACTCGTGTAACTACTCGGAGTGTATGTGGAGAATGTTATCTACTCGGGAGTGTATGTGGAGAATGTTATCTACTCGGGAGTGTATGTGGAGAATGTTATCTACTCGGGAGTGTATGTGGAGAATGTTATCTACTCGGGAGTGTATGTGGAGAATGTTATCTACTCGGGAGTGTATGTGGAGAATGTTAACTACTCGGGAGTGTATGTGGAGAATGTTATCCACTGTGGAGTGTATGTGGAGAATGTTATCTACTGTGGAGTGTATGTGGAGAATGTTATCCACTGTGGAGTGTATGTGGAGAATGTTATCCACTGTGGAGTGTATGTGGAGAATGTTATCCACTGTGGAGTGTATGTGGAGAATGTTAACTACTCGGGAGTGTATGTGGAGAATGTTATCCACTGTGGAGTGTATGTGGAGAATGTTATCCACTGTGGAGTGTATGTGGAGAATGTTATCCACTGGGAGTGTATGTGGAGAATGTTATCCACTGTGGAGTGTATGTGGAGAATGTTATCCACTGTGGAGTGTATGTGGAGAATGTTATCCACTGGGGAGTGTATGTGGAGAATGTTATCCACTGTGGAGTGTATGTGGAGAATGTTATCCACTGGAGAGTGTATGTGGAGAATGTTATCCACTGTGGAGTGTATGTGGAGAATGTTAACTACTCGGGAGTGTATGTGGAGAATGTTATCCACTGGAGAGTGTGTGTGTTTGTCAGGGTTTCCATTAGGAATATGCATTGGGTGCTTAACCAGATTAGGGCATCCACCCACGGTGCTCAGAATGACAGAAATCACATTTACATTATGGTTATTCATTTTAACAGAACATGCAACTCCAGGATGCATCTTTCTTACGTGATTCCGATGTGCACTTTGAAGATGTTATAGTAACTGACACGTTTGTGTGTGTGTGTGTGTGTGTGTGTGTGTGTGTGTGTGTGTGTGTGTGTGTGTGTGTGTGTGTGTGTGTGTGTGTGTGTGTGTGTGTGTGTGTGTGTGTGTGAGAGTGTGTTTGTGAGACTGTGTGTGAGATTGTGTGTGAGAGTGTTTGTGAGAGCACAAATGCACACACACACACACACAAATCATACACACACACACCAGAACGAGAGCGGTAAAGGTAACCCAGTAATGGGATTATTACATCCCAGAATGTTTTAGTGGGTTTGGTTCCTGTTCTTCTGCTGACATCAGTGAAGCTGTAAATGGATCTCTGTCACACTAGATCAGTCGTGTGGACTGTCTCTACCACACTGGCTCAGTAGGGTGGACTACAGTGGACTGTCTCTACCACACTAGTTCAGTAGTGTGGACTACAATGGACTGTCTCTACCACACTAGATCAGTAGTGTGGACTGTCTCTACCACACTGGCTCAGTAGTGTGGACTACAGTGGACTGTCTCTACCACACTAGTTCATTAGTGTGGACTGTCTCTACCACACTGGCTCAGTAGGGTGGACTACAGTGGACTGTCTCTACCACACTAGTTCAGTAGTGTGGACTGTCTCTCTACCACACTGGCTCAGTAGTGTGGACTACAGTGGACTGTCTCTACCACACTAGATCAGTAGTGTGGACTACAGTGGACTGTCTCTACCACACTAGTTCAGTAGTGTGGACTGTCTCTACCACACTGGCTCAGTAGTGTGGACTACAGTGGACTGTCTCTACCACACTAGTTCAGTAGTGTGGACTACAGTGGACTGTCTCTACCACACTAGTGAGCTATTCAGTAGTGTGGACTGTCTCTACCACACTGGCTCAGTAGGGTGGACTACAGTGGACTGTCTCTACCACACTAGTTCAGTAGTGTGGACTGTCTCTACCACACTGGCTCAGTAGTGTGGACTACAGTGGACTGTCTCTACCACACTAGTTCAGTAGTGTGGACTGTCTCTACCACACTGGCTCAGTAGTGTGGACTACAGTGGACTGTCTCTACCACACTAGTTCAGTAGTGTGGACTGTTCTGTCTCTACCACACTAGATCAGTAGTGTGGACTGTCTCTACCACACTAGTTCATTAGTGTGGACTGTTCTGTCTACCACACTGGTTCAGTAGTGTGGACTGACAGTGGACTGTCTCTACCACACTAGTTCAGTAGTGTGGACTACAGTGGACTGTCTCTACCACACTGGTTCAGTAGTGTGGTCTACAGTGGACTGTCTCTACCACACTAGATCAGTCGTGTGGACTACAGTCGACTGTCTCTGTCACACTAGTTCAGTAGTGTGGACTGTCTCTACCACACTAGATCAGTAGTGTGGACTGTCTCTACCACACTAGTTCATTGTGGACTACAGTGTGTGGACTAGTTCCAGTGGACCACACTAGATCAGTAGTGTGGACTGTGGACTCTCTACCACACTAGATCATTAGTGTGGACTGTTCCTACCACACTGGTTCAGTAGTGTGGACTACAGTGGACTGTCTCTACCACACTAGATTCAGTAGTGTGGACTACAGTGGACTGCCCTACCACACTGGTTCAGTAGTGTGGTCTACAGTGGACTGTCTCTACCACACTAGATCAGTCGTGTGGACTACAGTCGACTGTCTCTGTCACCACACTAGTTCAGTAGTGTGGACTGTCTCTACCACACTAGATCAGTAGTGTGGACTGTCTGTCTCTACCACACTAGATCAGTAGTGTGGACTACAGTGGACTGTCTATGTTACACTAGATCAGTAGTGTGGACTACAGTGGACTGTCTCTACCACACACACTAGATCAGTAGTGTGGACTACAATGGACTGTCTCTACCACACTAGATCAGTAGTGTGGACTACAGTGGACTGTCTCTACCACACTAGACCAGTAGTGTGGACTACAGTGGACTGTCTCTACCACACTAGACCAGTAGTGTGGACTACAATGGACTGTCTCTACCACACTAGATCAGTAGTGTGGACTACAGTGGACTGTCTCTGTTACACTAGATCAGTAGTGTGGACTACAGTGGGCTGTCTCTACCACACTAGATCAGTAGTGTGGACTACAATGGACTGTCTCTACCACACTAGATCAGTAGTGTGGACTACAGTGGACTGTCTCTGTTACACTAGATCAGTAGTGTGGACTACAGTGGGCTGTCTCTACCACACTAGATCAGTAGTGTGGACTACAGTGGACTGTCTCTGTTACACTAGATCAGTAGTGTGGACTACAGTGGACTGTCTCTACCACACTAGATCAGTAGTGTGGACTACAGTGGACTGTCTCTACCACACTAGATCAGTAGTTGTGGACTACAGTGGACTGTCTCTGTCACACTAGATCAGTAGTGTGGACTACAGTGGGCTGTCTCTGTCACACTAGACCAGTAGTGTGGACTACAGTGGACTGTCTCTACCACACTAGATCAGTAGTGTGGACTACAGTGGACTGTCTCTACCACACTAGATCAGTAGTGTGGACTACAGTGGACTGTCTCTACCACACTAGATCAGTAGTGTGGACTACAGTGGACTGTCTCTACCACACTAGATCAGTAGTGTGGACTACAGTGGGCTGTCTCTACCACACTAGATCAGTAGTGTGGACTACAATGGACTGTCTCTACCACACTAGATCAGTAGTGTGGACTACAGTGGACTGTCTCTACCACACACACTAGATCAGTAGTGTGGACTACAGTGGGCTGTCTCTACCACACTAGATCAGTAGTGTGGACTACAGTGGGCTGTCTCTGTCACACTAGATCAGTAGTGTGGACTACAGTGGACTGTCTCTACCACACTAGATCAGTAGTGTGGACTACAGTGGACTGTCTCTACCACACTAGATCAGTAGTGTGGACTACAGTGGACTGTCTCTACCACACTAGATCAGTAGTGTGGACTGTCTCTACCACACTAGATCAGTAGTGTGGACTACAGTGGACTGTCTCTACCACACTAGATCAGTAGTGTGGACTACAGTGGACTGTCTCTACCACACTAGATCAGTAGTGTGGACTACAGTGGACTGTCTCTACCACACTAGATCAGTAGTGTGGACTACAGTGGGCTGTCTCTACCACACTAGATCAGTAGTGTGGACTACAGTGGACTGTCTCTACCACACTAGATCAGTAGTGTGGACTACAGTGGACTGTCTCTACCACACTAGATCAGTAGTGTGGACTACAGTGGGCTGTCTCTACCACACTAGATCAGTAGTGTGGACTACAGTGGACTGTCTCTACCACACTAGATCAGTAGTGTGGACTACAGTGGACTTTCTCTACCACACACACTAGATCAGTAGTGTGGACTACAGTGGACTGTCTCTACCACACGAGATCAGTAGTGTGGACTACAGTGGACTGTCTCTACCACACTAGATCAGTAGTGTGGACTACAGTGGGCTGTCTCTACCACACTAGATCAGTAGTGTGGACTACAGTGGACTGTCTCTACCACACTAGATCAGTAGTGTGGACTACAGTGGACTGTCTCTACCACACTAGATCAGTAGTGTGGACTACAGTGGGCTGTCTCTACCACACTAGATCAGTAGTGTGGACTACAGTGGACTGTCTCTACCACACTAGATCAGTAGTGTGGACTACAGTGGACTGTCTCTACCACACTAGATCAGTAGTGTGGACTACAGTGGACTGTCTCTACCACACATACTAGATCAGTAGTGTGGACTACAATGGACTGTCTCTACGACTACAGTGGACTGTCTCTACCACACTAGATCAGTAGTGTGGACTACAGTGGGCTGTCTCTACCACACTAGATCAGTAGTGTGGACTACAGTGGACTGTCTCTACCACACTAGATCAGTAGTGTGGACTACAGTGGACTGTCTCTACCACACTAGATCAGTAGTGTGGACTACAGTGGGCTGTCTCTACCACACTAGATCAGTAGTGTGGACTACAGTGGACTGTCTCTACCACACTAGATCAGTAGTGTGGACTACAGTGGGCTGTCTCTACCACACTAGATCAGTAGTGTGGACTACAGTGGACTGTCTCTACCACACTAGATCAGTAGTGTGGACTACAGTGGGCTGTCTCTGATATACAGAGTGGGTGTATAATGTGTTTCCTGGTCTCTCTTCTCTAACGGGGAATCAATCACAAAATAAAGGTTCATTTCATATGCATGGTTTGTGTGTGTGTGTGTGTGTGTTTGTGCGTGAGTTTGTGTGTATGTGTGTTTCTCTCTCTTGAGTGTTTTTTTTGCCATGTGAATAGGAATGTTGTCAGAGCACTGCAGTAGGTCGTAGAGGGGAATTAACCATTCGTAAGAGTTTTTAATGGCTCACTCCTTGTTATACTGTCTCAACCAACGCAAAACCTTCTCCAATTTAATTACTCCTACTTGACTTGGAGTTGACTCTTTTGGCATCTTGCCATGTCAGATCGCTCGGTTGAGGCTGTGTGTGTGTGTGTGTGTGTGTGTTTGTGAGCGTGTGTTCGTTTTTGTGTGTTTGTGTGTGTGTCTGATCCCTGTCAATGTCTGATCATGCTGAGATCATATTTGTGGTTATTACTCAATAATACAGTGATGTTGTGGATTACTGAAAAATACAGTAATGTTGCATCAGATTTATGTGTTGATCCCCAGTCTCTCTCTCTCTCTCTCTCTCTCTCTCTCTCTCTCTCTCTCTCTCTCTCTCTCTCTCTCTCTCTCTCTCTCTCTCTCTCTCTCTCTCTCTCTCTCTCTCTCTCTCTCTCTCTCTCTCTCTCAATTCAATTCAATTCAAGGGGCTTTATTGGCATGGGAAACATATGTTAACATTGCCAAAGCATGTGAGAAAAGTGAAATAAACAATACAAATTAACAGTAAACATTACACATACAGAAGTTTCAAAACAATAAAGATATTACAAATGTCATATTATATATATATATATATATATATATATATATATATATATATATATATACAGTGTTGTAACAATGCACAAATGGTTAAAGTACACAAGGGAAAATAAATAAGCATAAATATAAGTACACAAGGGAAAATAAATAAGCATAAATATGGGTTGTATTTACAATGGTGTTTGTTCTTCACTTGTTGACCTCTTCTTGTGGTAACAGGTCACAAATCTTGCTGCTGTGATGGCACACTGTGGTATTTCACCCAGTAGATATGGGAGTTTATCAAAATCGGGTTTGTTTTTGAATTCTTTGTGGATCTGTGTAATCTGAGGGAAAAATGTATCTCTAATATGTTCATACATTGGGCCAGAGGTTAGGAAGTGCAGCTCAGTTTCCACCTCATATTGAGGGCAGTGTGCACATAGCCTGTCTTCTCTTGAGAGCCATGTCTGCCTACGCCGTCCTTTCTCAATAGCAAGGCTGTGTTCACTGAGTCTGTACATAGTCACAGCTCTCTCTCTCTCTCTCTCTCTCTCTCTCTCTCTCTCTCTCTCTCTCTCTCTCTCTCTCTCTCTCTCTCTCTCTCTCTCTCTCTCTCTCTCTCTCTGAACTGGTTGTGAGGAGCTAGCTGAACTCGACCTGGTTGTGAGGAACTAGGTGAACTAGACCTGGTTGTGAGAAACTAGGTGAACTAGCTCTGGCTGTGAGGAACTAGGTGAGGAACTAGGTGAACTTGACCTGGTTGTGAGGAACTAGGTGAATTAGACCTGGCTGTGAGGAACTAGGTGAGGAACTAGGTGAAATAGCTCTGGTTGTGAGGAACTAGGTGAACTAGACCTGGTTGTGAGGAACTAGGTGAACTAGACCTGGTTGTGAGGAACTAGGTGAACTATACCTGGTTGTGAGGAACTAGGTGAGGAACTAGGCGAACTAGACCTGGTTGTGAGGAACTAGGTGAACTTGACCTGGTTGTGAGGAACTAGGTGAACTAGACCTGGTTGTGAGGAACTATTTGAGGAACTAGGTGAACTAGACCTGGTTGTGAGGAACTAGGTGAACTAGACCTGGTTGTGAGGAACTAGGTGAACTAGACCTGGCTGTGAGGAACTAGGTGAACTAGACCTGGTTGTGAGGAAGTATGTAAGGAACTAGGTGAACTAGACCTGGCTGTGAGGAACTAGGTGAACTAGACCTGGCTGTGAGGAACTAGGTGAACTCGATCTGGTTTTGAGGAACTAGGTGAGGAACTAGGTGAACTAGACCTGGTTGTGAGGAACTAGGTGAACTTGACCTGGTTGTGAGGAACTAGGTGAACTAGACCTGGTTGTGAGGAACTAGGTGAACTTGACCTGGTTGTGAGGAACTAGGTGAACTAGACCTGGTTGTGATGAACTAGGTGAACTTGACCTGGTTGTGAGGAACTAGGTGAACTAGACCTGGTTGTGAGGAACTATTTGAGGAACTAGGTGAACTTGACCTGGTTGTGAGGAACTAGGTGAACTAGACCTGGTTGTGAGGAACTATTTGAGGAACTAGGTGAACTAGACCTGGCTGTGAGGAACTAGGTGAACTAGACCTGGCTGTGAGGAACTAGGTGAACTCGATCTGGTTGTGAGGATTAGGTGAGGAACTAGGTGAACTAGACCTGGTAGTGAGGAACTAGGTGAACTTGACCTGGTTGTGAGGAACTAGGTGAACTAGACCTGGTTGTGAGGAACTAGGTGAACTAGACCTGGTTGTGAGGAACTAGGTGAACTAGACCTGGTTGTGAGGAAGTATGTAAGGAACTAGGTGAACTAGACCTGGCTGTGAGGAACTAGGTGAGGAAATAGGTGAACTAGATCTGGTTGTGAGGATTAGGTGAGGAACTAGGTGAACTAGACCTGGCTGTGAGGAACTAGGTGCACTAGACCTGGCTGTGAGGAACTAGGTGCACTAGACCTGGCTGTGAGGAAGAAGGTGAACTAGACCTGGCTGTGAGGAACTAGGTGCACTAGACCTGGCTGTGAGGAACTAGGTGCACTAGACCTGGCTGTGAGGAACTAGGTGCACTAGACCTGGCTGTGAGGAACTAGGTGAACTAGACCTGGCTGTGAGGAACTAGGTGCACTAGACCTGGCTGTGAGGAAGAAGGTGAACTAGACCTGGTTGTGAGGAACTAGGTGAGGAAATAGATGAACTAGACCTGGTTGTGAGGAACTAGGTGAACTCGCCCTTTGTTTTGTCAGCCTCATCTCTGTTTCCCATCCTGATTCATCATCCCAGTTCAGCCCAGATCATCCCAGATCAGCCCAGATCAGAATCTTCTAGCAGTATTAATGACTCTTCAGTGTTTTTTTTTTGTCATGGTGCGCTATTGACGTCTGTGTTTGCGTCTCTGTCTCTCTGCAGTGGAGCGATGTATGAGTGCCATGCAGTCGGGGACCCAGATGGTGAAGTTGAAGGCTGGTTCCAAGGGGCTGGTGAGACTGTTCTACCTGGACGAACATCGCTCATGCATCCGATGGAGACCCTCACGCAAGAGCGAGAAGGCCAAGAGTGAGTACACACACTTTACTGATTCCTACACGCCATCTCTCACACGTAACTGCTATCTCTTCCCATAACAGATACACAACAATTAGGCAACATCAGAGCAATATAGACAATTCAAATCAAATCAAATTTTATTGGTCACATACACATGGTTAGCAGATGTTAGTGTGAGTGTAGCGAAATGCTTGTGCTTCTAGTTCCGACAGTGCAGTAATATCTAACAAGTAATCCTAACAAATTCACAACGACTACCTTATACACACAATGTAAGGGGATGAAATAAGAATATGTACATCTTTAAATATGGATGAGCGATGGCATAGGCAAGATGTAATAGATGGTATGAAATACAGTATATACGTATGAGAGAGTTGGATATGTAAACATTATTAAAGTGGCATTATTTAAAGTGACTAGAGATACCATTGTTAAATCCATTTATTAAAGTGGCCAGTGATTTGAGTCTGTATGTTGGCATCAGCCTCTCTATGTTAGTGATGGTTATTTTACAGTCTGATGGCCTTGAGATAAAAGCTGTTTTTCAGTCTCAAACGGTCACAGCTTTGATGCACCTGTACTGACCTCACCTTCTGGATGATAGCGGAGTGAACAGGCAGTGGCTCGTGTGGTTGTTGTCCTTGATGATCCTTTTGACCTTCCTGTGACATTGGGTGCTGTAGGTGTCATGGAGGGCAGGTAGTTTGCCGGTTTGCTCGGTGATGCGTTGTACAGACCGCACTACCCTCTGGAGAGCCTTACGGTTATGGGCGGAGCAGTTTCCGTACCAGGCGGTGATACAGCCCGACAGGATGCTCTCAATTGTGCATCTGTAGAAGTTTGTGAGGGTTTTAGGTGACATGACACATTTCTTTAGCCTCCTCTTCACCAAGTTGTCTGTGTGGGTGGACCATTTCAGTTTTTCTGTGATGTGTACGCCGAGGAACTTAAACTTTCCACCTACTGCACTACTGCCCCTTCGATGTGGAAAGGGGGGTGCTCCCACTGCTGTTTCCTGAAGTTCACAATCATCTCCTTTGTTTTGTTGACATTGAGTGAGTGGTTATTTTCCTGACACCAGACTCCGAGGGCCCTCACCTCCTCCCTGTAGGATGTTTCGTTGTTGTTGGTAATCAAGCCCACCACTGTTGTGTCATCTCTCTGTAGGTGATGGATTTATTATGGAAGGTTTGGGAATGACTTCCTTTTCGGTGGTTGTAGAATTTAACGTCTCTTTTCCGGATTTTGATAATTAGCAGGTATCGGCCTAATTCTGCTCTGCATGCATTATTTGGTCTTTCACGTTGTACACAGAAGATACTGTTGCAGAATTCTGCATGCGGAGTCAATTTGGTGTTTGTCCCATTTTGTGAATTATTTGTTGGTGAGTGGACCCCATTCCTCACATCCATAAAGGGCAATGGGTTCTACAACTATCTATCTATCTATCTATCTATCTATCTATCTATCTATCTATCTATCTATCTATCTATCTATCTCTATCTCTATCTATCTATCTATCTATCTATCTATCTATCTATCTATCTATCTATCTATCTATCTATCTCAGTCATCATGTGTGGTGTACTCCTCTTCTCTGTCTCTCTCTCTCTCACCCTTTCTCTCTCTCTTTCTCTCTCTCTCTCTTTCTCTCTCTCTCTCTCTCTCTCTCTCTCTCTCTCTCTCTCTCTCTCTCTCTCTCTCTCTCTCTCTCTCTCTCTCTCTCTCTCTCTCTCTCTCTCTCTCTCTCTCTCTCTCTCTCTCTCTCTCTCTCTCTCTCTCTGTGTGTGTGTGTCCTGACATTGTCTAGAGGGTGTGTCCTGGCTAAGTATCAGAGTCAAACAGAAGCCATGTTGTTGACTACAGTAGTGCTGCTGTGAAGTCAGGATATGCCAGTCAGTTAATTGGCCTGCAGTGTCTGTCTGGTTACGTGTTTATCTCTAACTTCTCCTCATTGATGTCTTCATTCATTATTTAAGAAGGGAGGAAACTATCATCGCCCTAGCAGTTATCAAAAGCTTTACTTGTTGGTCTCCTAACAGACTTTTGTACGTTTTCATCCAAAGGAAAGCTACTTAATGTATTCCCAAGATATCTCAGTGCTATGGAATATTCCGATTCTTGCTCTGTCTCCTAACTCTAAATGATTCTCTCTCTCTCTTCTGGTCCCGCCCTCTTTCTCTTACAGTCACTATTGATTCGCTGTACAAGGTGACGGAGGGCCGTCAGTCAGACATCTTCCACCGCCATGCGGAGAACAGTTTCGACCCGGCCTGCTGTTTCACCGTTTATCATGGCAACCACATGGAGTCCCTGGACCTGGTGACCTCTAACACTGAGGAGGCTCGGACCTGGGTGACAGGACTACAATATCTGATGGCTGGCATCAGTGACGAGGACTCACTGGCCAAACGACAACGGACACATGACCAATATCCTTTTAAGACTAACACGCTCATGCACACACACATATCCTTATTACTCCGCATACCCTGCTGTCCCTACCTTACGCCTAACCAGTATTGTTCAATCTGTTGAGTGGCTGACACACTTTTATTCTCTTCTTTGACATCTTCTTTGACATCTTCTTTGTTCCTCTTCTTTGTTCCTCTTCTTTGACATCTTCTTTGTTCCTATTCTTTGACATCTTCTTTGTTCCTCTTCTTTGTTCCTCTTCTTTGACATCTTCCTTGTTCCTCTTCTTTGACATCTTTGGGGTGGCAGGGTAGCCTAGCGGTTAGAGCGTTGGACTAGTAACTGGAAGGTTGCAAGTTCTAATCCCCGAGCTGACAAGGTACAAATCTGTCGTTCTGCCCCTGAACAGGCAGTTAACCCTACTGTTCCTAGGCCGTCTTTGAAAATAAGAATTTGTTCTTAACTGACTTGCCTAGTTAAATAAAGGTAAAATTCATCTTCTTCAATATCTTCTTTCTTCCTCTTCTTTGACATCTTCTTTCTTCCTCTTCTTTGACATCTGCTTTGTTCCTCTTCTTTAACATCTTCTTTGTTTCTCTGCTTTGTTCCTCTTCTTTAACATCTTCTTTGTTTCTCTGCTTTGTTCCTCTTCTTTGACATCTTCTTTGTTTCTCTGCTTTGTTCCTCTTCTTTGACATCTTCTTTGTTTCTCTGCTTTGTTCCTCTTCTTTGACATCTTCTTTGTTTCTCTGCTTTGTTCCTCTTCTTTGACATCTTCTTTGTTTCTCTGCTTTATTCCTCTTCTTTGACATCTTCTTTGACATCTTCTTTGTTTCTCTGCTTTATTCCTCTTATTTGACATCTTCTTTGACATCTTTTTTGACATCTTCTTTGTTCCTCTTATTTGACATCTTCTTTGTTCCTCTGCTTTGTTCCTCTTCTTTAACATCTTCTTTGTTTCTCTGCTTTGTTCCTCTTCTTTAACATCTTCTTTGTTTCTCTGCTTTGTTCCTCTTCTTTGACATCTTCTTTGTTTCTCTGCTTTGTTCCTCTTCTTTGACATCTTCTTTGTTTCTCTGCTTTGTTCCTCTTCTTTGACATCTTCTTTGTTTCTCTGCTTTGTTCCTCTTCTTTGACATCTTCTTTGTTTCTCTGCTTTGTTCCTCTTCTTTGACATCTTCTTTGTTTCTCTGCTTTATTCCTCTTCTTTGACATCTTCTTTGACATCTTCTTTGACATCTTCTTTGTTCCTCTTCTTTGACATCTTCTTTGTTTCTCTGCTTTGTTCCTCTTCTTTAACATCTTCTTTGTTTCTCTGCTTTGTTCCTCTTCTTTGACATCTTCTTTGTTTCTCTGCTTTGTTCCTCTTCTTTGACATCTTCTTTGTTTCTCTGCTTTGTTCCTCTTCTTTGACATCTTCTTTGTTTCTCTGCTTTGTTCCTCTTCTTTGACATCTTCTTTGTTTCTCTGCTTTATTCCTCTTCTTTGACATCTTCTTTGACATCTTCTTTGTTCCTCTTCTTTAACATCTTCTTTGTTTCTCTGCTTTGTTCCTCTTCTTTAACATTTACATTTAAGTCATTTAGCAGACGCTCTTATCCAGAGCGACTTACAAATTGGTGCATTCACCTTATGACATCCAGTAGAACAGTCACTTTACAATAGTGCATCTAAATCTTAATTTTAACATCTTCTTTGTTTCTCTGCTTTGTTCCTCTTCTTTGACATCTTCTTTGTTTCTCTGCTTTATTCCTCTTCTTTGACATCTTCTTTGACATCTTCTTTGTTTCTCTGCTTTATTCCTCTTCTTTGACATCTTATTTGACATCTTCTTTGACATCTTCTTTGACATCTTCTTTGTTTCTCTGCTTTATTCCTCTTCTTTGACATCTTATTTGACATCTTCTTTGACATCTTCTTTGACATATTTTTTTGACATCTTCTTTGTTCCTCTTATTTGACATCTTCTTTGTTCCTCTGCTTTGTTCCTCTTCTTTGACATCTTCTTTGTTCCTCTTCTTTGACATCTTCTTTGTTTCTCTGCTTTGTTCCTCTTCTTTGACATCTTCTTTGTTTCTCTGCTTTGTTCCTCTTCTTTGACATCTTCTTTGTTTCTCTGCTTTGTTCCTCTTCTTTGACATCTTCTTTGTTTCTCTGCTTTGTTCCTCTTCTTTGACATCTTCTTTGTTTCTCTGCTTTGTTCCTCTTCTTTGACATCTTCTTTGTTTCTCTGCTTTATTCCTCTTCTTTGACATCTTCTTTGACATCTTCTTTGTTCCTCTTCTTTGACATATTTTTTGACATCTTCTTTGTTCCTCTTCTTTAACATCTTCTTTGTTTCTCTGCTTTGTTCCTCTTCTTTGACATCTTCTTTGTTCCTCTTCTTTAACATCTTCTTTGTTTCTCTGCTTTGTTCCTCTTCTTTGACATCTTCTTTGTTTCTCTGCTTTGTTCCTCTTCTTTGACATCTTCTTTGTTTCTCTGCTTTGTTCCTCTTCTTTGACATCTTCTTTGTTTCTCTGCTTTGTTCCTCTTCTTTGACATCTTCTTTGTTTCTCTGCTTTGTTCCTCTTCTTTGACATCTTCTTTGTTCCTCTTCTTTGACATCTTCTTTGTTTCTCTGCTTTGTTCCTCTTCTTTAACATCTTCTTTGTTTCTCTGCTTTGTTCCTCTTCTTTAACATCTTCTTTGTTTCTCTGCTTTGTTCCTCTTCTTTGACATCTTCTTTGTTTCTCTGCTTTGTTCCTCTTCTTTGACATCTTCTTTGTTTCTCTGCTTTGTTCCTCTTCTTTGACATCTTCTTTGTTCCTCTTCTTTGACATCTTCTTTGTTTCTCTGCTTTGTTCCTCTTCTTTAACATCTTCTTTGTTTCTCTGCTTTGTTCCTCTTCTTTAACATCTTCTTTGTTTCTCTGCTTTGTTCCTCTTCTTTGACATCTTCTTTGTTTCTCTGCTTTGTTCCTCTTCTTTGACATCTTCTTTGTTTCTCTGCTTTGTTCCTCTTCTTTGACATCTTCTTTGTTCCTCTTCTTTGACATCTTCTTTGTTTCTCTGCTTTGTTCCTCTTCTTTAACATCTTCTTTGTTTCTCTGCTTTGTTCCTCTTCTTTAACATCTTCTTTGTTTCTCTGCTTTGTTCCTCTTCTTTAACATCTTCTTTGTTTCTCTGCTTTGTTCCTCTTCTTTGACATCTTCTTTGTTTCTCTGCTTTGTTTCCGTTCTTCCCAAAAAGAAAGTGCTCTCCCTCTTTTCATTTCCTCCTCTGTCTGCTGAATGCAGTGTGTGTGTGTTTATATTTCTGCTGAATGCAGTGTGTGTGTGTGCCTTGGAGCGTTGTTCTGTTCTGACTGGATTTGACGACTGACAAAATATGGTGCTGTGTTTTTGAAAAGCCTCCCACCCTTCACACACACACACACACACACACACACACACACACACACACACACACACACACACACACACACACACACACACACACACACACACACACACACACACACACTCCACATCATCATCATCATCATCATCATCATCATCATCATCATCATCATCGTGGCTGTGTCCTTAACTCGTGTAGGTGGATGAAGCAGACGTTTGAGGAGGCTGATAAGAACGGAGATGGTCTGTTGAACATGGAGGAGATCTACCAGCTACTGCACAAGATGAACGTCAACCTGCCCCGCAGGAAGGTCAAACACATGTTCCAGGTCAGTCACGGGTCAGAGGTGAAATACATGTCATCTGTCACTACACTATCTGACAAGAGACAAGAGGAGGGATGCGTTCTAACTTAACCTCACCTGACAATTGATGAGCAGTTAGGAGGTGTTTATTTACATCCAGGATAGGGCTACGGCAAGGTTTAGTGGTTAGACTTAGAGAACATCAGTCTTCTGTCTTCTCGAGCCAGAGAGTGACAACTGTGACAGTAGTACTTAGTACCTGGAAGCAAATCCCACCTTCAAACCAAGATCCAAAGCTTTAGCTAATGTTTTCTCTCACAGGTTTATAATGGGCCCATAGGGCTCTGGTCGAAACTAGTGCACTATGTAGGGAATAGGTAGCCATTTAGGATGTAGCCCTATGCGATTTAAATGACAGAAGTGCCTGCGAGTGCTGAGCATGAGGGTCAGATAAGACAGTTGGTTTATAGTCCACTATTTTATTTAGACTATTTTTAGGGCACCGCCAGGAGTGAATTGTTGTATAAACCGAACAAGGACAATGTCAGAACGCCTTTTCTGTCCTCACATGACAATGTCCTTGGAGTTGTTTGGTCCATGTTAGGGCACCATGGCTGTGTGTGAATGTACCAGATGTTAATTAGAGTGGTTTGGTCCATGTTAGGGCACCATGGCTGTGTGTTTAAATACCAGATGTTTACTAGAGTGGTTTGGTCCATGTTAGGGCACCATGGCTGTGTGTGAATGTACCAGATGTTAATTAGAGTGGTTTGGTCCATGTTAGGGCACCATGGCTGTGTGTGAATGTACCAGATGTTAATTAGAGTGGTTTGGTCCATGTTAGGGCACCATGGCTGTGTGTTTAAATACCAGATGTTAATTAGAGTGGTTTGGTCCATGTTAGGGCACCATGGCTGTGTGTTTAAATACCAGATGTTTACTAGAGTGGTTTGGTCCATGTTAGGGCACCATGGCTGTGTGTTTAAATACCAGATGTTAATTAGAGTGGTTTGGTCCATGTTAGGGCACCATGGCTGTGTGTTTAAATACCAGATGTTTACTAGAGTGGTTTGGTCCATGTTAGGGCACCATGGCTGTGTGTTTAAATACCAGATGTTAATTAGAGTTGTTTGGTCCATGTTAGGGCACCATGGCTGTGTGTTTAAATACCAGATGTTAATTAGAGTTGTTTGGTCCATGTTAGGGGACCATGGCTGTGTGTTTAAATACCAGATGTTAATTAGAGTGGTTTGGTCCATGTTAGGGCACCATGGCTGTGTGTTTAAATACCAGATGTTTACTAGAGTGGTTTGGTCCATGTTAGGGCACCATGGCTGTGTGTTTAAATACCAGATGTTTACTAGAGTGGTTTGGTCCATGTTAGGGCACCATGGCTGTGTGTTTAAATACCAGATGTTAATTAGAGTTGTTTGGTCCATGTTAGGGCACCATGGCTGTGTGTGAATGTACCAGATGTTTACTAGAGTGGTTTGGTCCATGTTAGGGCACCATGGCTGTGTGTTTAAATACCAGATGTTAATTAGAGTGGTTTGGTCCATGTTAGGGCACCATGGCTGTGTGTTTAAATACCAGATGTTAATTAGAGTGGTTTGGTCCATGTTAGGGCACCATGGCTGTGTGTTTAAATACCAGATGTTTACTAGAGTGGTTTGGTCCATGTTAGGGCACCATGGCTGTGTGTTTAAATACCAGATGTTAATTAGAGTGGTTTGGTCCATGTTAGGGCACCATGGCTGTGTGTTTAAATACCAGATGTTAATTAGAGTGGTTTGGTCCATGTTAGGGCACCATGGCTGTGTGTTTAAATACCAGATGTTAATTAGAGTGGTTTGGTCCATGTTAGGGCACCATGGCTGTGTGTTTAAATACCAGATGTTTACTAGAGTGGTTTGGTCCATGTTAGGGCACCATGGCTGTGTGTTTAAATACCAGATGTTAATTAGAGTGGTTTGGTCCATGTTAGGGCACCATGGCTGTGTGTTTAAATACCAGATGTTAATTAGAGTGGTTTGGTCCATGTTAGGGCACCATGGCTGTGTGTTTAAATACCAGATGTTAACTAGAGTGGTTTGGTCCATGTTAGGGCACCATGGCTGTGTGTTTAAATACCAGATGTTAATTAGAGTGGTTTGGTCCATGTTAGGGCACCATGGCTGTGTGTTTAAATACCAGATGTTAACTAGAGTGGTTTGGTCCATGTTAGGGCACCATGGCTGTGTGTTTAAATACCAGATGTTTACTAGAGTGGTTTGGTCCATGTTAGGGCACCATGGCTGTGTGTTTAAATACCAGATGTTTACTAGAGTGGTTTGGTCCATGTTAGGGCACCATGGCTGTGTGTTTAAATACCAGATGTTAATTAGAGTGGTTTGGTCCATGTTAGGGCACCATGGCTGTGTGTGAATGTACCAGATGTTTATTAGAGTGGTTTGGTCCATGTTAGGGCACCATGGCTGTGTGTTTAAATACCAGATGTTTACTAGAGTGGTTTGGTCCATGTTAGGGCACCATGGCTGTATGTTTAAATACCAGATGTTAATTAGAGTGGTTTGGTCCATGTTAGGGCACCATGGCTGTGTGTTTAAATACCAGATGTTAATTAGAGTGGTTTGGTCCATGTTAGGGCACCATGGCTGTGTGTTTAAATACCAGATGTTTACTAGAGTGGTTTGGTCCATGTTAGGGCACCATGGCTGTGTGTTTAAATACCAGATGTTTACTAGTTAGTGTGTGTGAATGTACCAGATGTTTACTAGTGTGGTTTGGTCCATGTTAGGGCACCATGACTGTGTGTTTAAATACCAGATGTTTACTAGAGTGGTTTGGTCCATGTTAGGGCATCATGGCTGTGTGTTTAAATACCAGATGTTTACTAGAGTTGTTTGGTCCATGTTAGGGCACCATGGCTGTGTGTGAATGTACCAGATGTTTACTAGAGTGGTTTGGTCCATGTTAGGGCACCATGGCTGTGTGTTTAAATACCAGATGTTTACTAGAGTTGTTTGGTCCATGTTAGGGCACCATGGCTGTGTGTTTAAATACCAGATGTTTACTAGAGTGGTTTGGTCCATGTTAGGGCACCATGGCTGTGTGTTTAAATACCAGATGTTAACTAGAGTTGTTTGGTCCATGTTAGGGCACCATGGCTGTGTGTTTAAATACCAGATGTTTACTAGAGTGGTTTGGTCCATGTTAGGGCACCATGGCTGTGTGTTTAAATACCAGATGTTTACTAGAGTGGTTTGGTCCATGTTAGGGCACCATGGCTGTGTGTTTAAATACCAGATGTTTACTAGAGTTGTTTGGTCCATGTTAGGGCACCATGGCTGTGTGTTTAAATACCAGATGTTTACTAGAGTGGTTTGGTCCATGTTAGGGCACCATGGCTGTGTGTTTAAATACCAGATGTTTACTAGAGTTGTTTGGTCCATGTTAGGGCACCATGGCTGTGTGTTTAAATACCAGATGGTTACAGACAAAAGAGGTGTGAAGACACAGTTTGGAACAGAGGGTCACCTGACCAATGTAGACCCTCTCTAATGGTGACATAACTTCCCTTTCCCACAGGAAGCGGACTCGGATGACCAACAGGGCACGTTGACATTTGAGGAGTTCAGTGTGTTTTACAAGATGATGTCTCTGCGGCGGGACCTGTATCTGCTGCTCATGGGATACAGCGACAGGAAGGACCACCTGACTGCCGACGAGCTGGCCAACTTCCTGCTCAACGAACAGAAGGTCAGGGTTCACAGAAAGACCAAACTAGATGATGTAGCTTTAGTGATCTGTAGTAGAGTCAGTGTTGAAGGTAAGGCCGCTACTGTCTAGTACTGCATCCCGGCAAAATAAATAGTAGAGGTACTCCGTATCGGTAAAACATGAGCCAATCACAATAATTACAACAAAATGTCAAGAAAACTGTAGGCTATTACATCACTTTAGATTATGATGTCATAGGCATGACACACGAGTGAATGGACTTTAAACAGGTGGTGTAGTCTGCGCTCCAAAACACTAAGAGGCGTGCGGACAGCGGCGGACGCAGAAATTCGGATCTAAATGACATTCGTCAAATGTCATGACACTTTGTGATGTTTTGTGTAACAGATGTCTCGTTCCATTCACCAGTGTTTTGGAGGCTGGAGATATTTACATTTACATTTAAGTCATTTAGCAGACGCTCTTATCCAGAGCGACTTACAAATTGGTGCATTCACTAATATGTTGTTAGTGGATGAACGTGAGCAGGTATCGCGTAGTAAAGGAGTCCTTTTTGAAGTGGCTGTTTGACAATCAGATGAAAACATTTGACGGGTTGTGTTTATGCCACAACGAAAGGTAATACAGTGTAAACATTCAATTACAAATCTTTATGAGGTCCACAGAGATCCTTTTGAATCACAGTGATTTACAATCGCCCATTTCTCAATACTTAGGTCCCTTTTTCAAAACTCTTTACACAGTTCTCCTAACAAACTTTCACCTTGGCACAGCAGTTCATTTCACATCCAAAATGCACTAAAACGACCAAAACACTTCATACAGGTCTCAAATCAACTCATTCTTCCAGAGCACTGGCAAAGGTTGTCACCCAACAAGCACACTTTGTCACTCATAAAACAATGACCTAAACAACACTAACAACAGGTTACCCAATGTTTTCATTTTAAAAATGTCTTTACCAAACAAGAATGACACCTCTCTACTGTTTAGAATTCACTGCAGTTTATGTTACAGGAATGAATCAGACATGATGCAATATGCTTCAATAGGTTTTATGTCATTTTTATGGCATTGAGTGATTCCAAAATAAAATAATTTGTATATACACCATCTACCGATACAGATACAGTAGCAATGCCAGTCAACCCTGTCTTCTGCATTTGACCACAGGTTCACATCCACGTCACATCTTATGTCATCTTGGGCACATACACCCAGGAAAGAATCTTTTGGCATGTCTGGTCCATCCCTGGCAATCTTCTGCAGATATGTCCAGGCATCCAGCATTTATTGCGACCAGGAGGGACATTTGATCATGTGGATGGTGGTCATAAACCTTCCACCTCCATGAGGAAAATAATTTCTCTATGGGATTGAGGAATAGAGAGTAAGGTGGGAGGAAGATAATTCCTCTATGGGGTTGAGGAATAGAGAGTAAGGTGGGAGGAAGATAATTCCTCTATGGGAATGAGGAATAGAGAGTAAGGTGGGAGGAAGATAATTCCTCTATGGGGTTGAGGAATAGAGAGTAAGGTGGGAGGAAGATAATTCCTCTATGGGAATGAGGAATAGAGAGTAAGGTGGGAGGAAGATAATTCCTCTATGGGAATGAGGAATAGAGAGTAAGGTGGGAGGAAGATAATTCCTCTATGGGAATGAGGAATAGAGAGTAAGGTGGGAGGAAGATAATTCCTCTATGGGAATGAGGAATAGAGAGTAAGGTGGGAGGAAGATAATTCCTCTATGGGAATGAGGAATAGAGAGTAAGGTGGGAGGAAGATAATTCCTCTATGGGAATGAGGAATAGAGAGTAAAGTGGGAGGAGAATAATTCCTCTATGGGAATGAGAAATAGAGAGTTAGGTGGGAGGAAGATAATTCCTCTATGGGAATGAGGAATAGAGAGTAAGGTGGGAGGAGAATAATTCCTCTATGGGAATGAATAATAGAGAGTAAGGTGGGAGGAAGATAATTCCTCTATGGGAATGAGGAATAGAGAGTAAGGTGGGAGGAAGATAATTCCTCTATGGGAATGAGGAATAGAGAGTAAGTTGGGAGGAAGATAATTCCTCTATGGGAATGAGGAATAGAGAGTAAGGTGGGAGGAACATAATTCCTCTATGGGAATGAGGAATAGAGAGTAAGGTGGGAGGAAGATAATTCCTCTATGGGAATGACGCTCGGTGTTGAATGGCCCAACCTTTCCATAGAGGTCACCCAGGAATGTAATGAGACGCTCGGTGTTGTACGGCCCAACCCTTCCATAGAGGTCATCCAGGAATGTAATGAGATGCTCGGTGTTGTATGAGCCAACCCTTCCATAGAGGTCATCCAGGAATGTAATGAGACGCTCGGTGTTGAATGGCCCAACCCTTCCATAGAGGTCATCCAGGAATGTAATGAGACGCTCGGTGGGAGGCCCAACCCTTCCATAATGAGGTCATCCAGGAATGTAATGAGATAATTCGCTCGGTGTTGTATGGCCCAACCCTTCCATAGAGGTCATCCAGGAATGTAATGAGACGCTCGGTGTTGTACGGCCCAACCCTTCCATAGAGGTCATCCAGGAATGTAATGAGACGCTCGGTGTTGTACGGCCCAACCCTTCCATAGAGGTCATCCAGGAATGTAATGAGACGCTCGGTGTTGTATGACCCAACCCTTCCATAGAGGTCATCCAGGAATGTAATGAGACGCTCGGTGTTGTATGGCCCAACCCTTCCATAGAGGTCATCCAGGAATGTAATGAGACGCTCGGTGTTGTATGGCCCAACCCTTCCATAGAGGTCATCCAGGAATGTAATGAGACGCTCGGTGTTGTATGGCCCAACCCTTCCATAGAGGTCACCCAGGAATGTAATGAGACGCTCGGTGTTGTACGGCCCAACCCTTCCATAGAGGTCATCCAGGAATGTAATGAGATGCTCGGTGTTGTATGACCCAACCCTTCCATAGAGGTCATCCAGGAATGTAATGAGATGCTCGGTGTTGTACGGCCCAACCCTTCCATAGAGGTCATCCAGGAATGTAATGAGACGCTCGGTGTTGTATGGCCCAACCCTTCCATAGAGGTCATCCAGGAATGAAATGAGACGCTCGGTGTTGTACGGCCCAGCCCTTCCATAGAGGTCCTCCAGGAATGTAATGAGACGCTCGGTGTTGTACGGCCCAGCCCTTCCATAGAGGTCATCCAGGAATGTAATGAGACGCTCGGTGTTGTATGACCCAACCCTTCCATAGAGGTCATCCAGGAATGTAATGAGACGCTCGGTGTTGTACGGAAACAACCCTTCCATAGAGGTCATCCAGGAATGTAATGAGACGCTCGGTGTTGTATGACCCAACCCTTCCATAGAGGTCATCCAGGAATGTAATGAGACGCTCGGTGTTGTATGGCCCAACCCTTCCATAGAGGTCATCCAGGAATGTAATGAGACGCTCGGTGTTGTATGACCCAACCCTTCCATAGAGGTCATCCAGGAATGTAATGAGACGCTCGGTGTTGTATGACCCAACCCTTCCATAGAGGTCATCCAGGAATGTAATGAGACGCTCGGTGTTGTATGGCCCAACCCTTCCATAGAGGTCATCCAGGAATGTAATGAGACGCTCGGTGTTGTACGGCCCAACCCTTCCATAGAGGTCATCCAGGAATGTAATGAGACGCTCGGTGTTGTACGACCCAACCCTTCCATAGAGGTCATCCAGGAATGTAATGAGACGCTCGGTGTTGTACGGCCCAACCCTTCCATAGAGGTCATCCAGGAATGTAATGAGACGCTCGGTGTTGTACGGCCCAACCCTTCCATAGAGGTCATCCAGGAATGTAATGAGACGCTCGGTGTTGTATGGCCCAACCCTTCCATAGAGGTCATCCAGGAATGTAATGAGACGCTCGGTGTTGTATGACCCAACCCTTCCATAGAGGTCATCCAGGAATGTAATGAGACGCTCGGTGTTGTATGGCCCAACCCTTCCATAGAGGTCGTCCAGGAATGTAATGAGACGCTCGGTGTTGTACGGCCCAATTAGCGGTTTGTGTAGCGGAAATCCATCAGAGGATATGATGATGACATCCACCCCTCTGGCCCGGGACATCCACCCCTCTGGCCCGGGACATTCACCCCTCTGGCCCGGGACATCCACCCCTCTGGCCCGGGACATCCACCCCTCTGGCCCGGGACATCCACCCCTCTGGCCCGGGACATCCACCCCTCTGGCCCGGGACATCCACCCCTCTGGCCCGGGACATCCACCCCTCTGGCCCGGGACATCCACCCCTCTGGCCCGGGACATCCACCCCTCTGACCCGGGACATCCACCCCTCTGGCCCGGGACATCCACCCCTCTGGCCCGGGACATCCACCCCTCTGGCCCGGGACATCCACCCCTCTGGCCCGGGACATCCACCCCTCTGGCCCGGGACATTCACCCCTCTGGCCCGGGACATCCACCCCTCTGGCCCGGGACATTCACCCCTCTGGCCCGGGACATCCACCCCTCTGGCCCGGGACATCCACCCCTCTGGCCCGGGACATCCACCCCTCTGGCCCGGGACATCACCCTCTGGCCCGGGACATCCACCCCTCTGGCCCGGGACATTCACCCCCTCTGGCCCGGGACATCCACCCCTCTGGCCCGGGACATCCACCCCTCTGGCCCGGGACATCCACCCCTCTGGCCCGGGACATCCACCCCTCTGGCCCGGGACATCCACCCCTCTGGCCCGGGACATCCACCCCTCTGGCCCGGGACATCCACCCCTCTGGCCCATCCACCCATCTGGGGGACATCCACCCTCTGGCCCGGGACATCCACCCCTCTGGCCCGGGACATTCACCCCTCTGGCCCGGGACATTCACCCCTCTGGCCCGGGACATCCACCCCTCTGGCCCGGGACATTCACCCCTCTGGCCCGGGACATTCACCCCTCTGGCCCGGGACATCCACCCCTCTGGCCCGGGACATCCACCCCTCTGGCCCGGGACATCCACCCCTCTGGCCCGGGACATTCACCCCTCTGGCCCGGGACATCCACCCCTCTGGCCCGGGACATCCACCCCTCTGGCCCGGGACATCCACTGTGGCTCTTTTCCCAATCACATTCCTTCCTTGCCGCCAAGTTGAAACCAGCCTCATCCACAAAGATGAATATGTGGGGTGTTTGCTTGGCTTCAATCTCCATGACTCTCTAAACTAAATCCACAAGGCAACATAAGAGTTAGGCTATTACGGTAGTTTCATTATACCTAAAACATGCCATTGTGTGTCTCTGCCCTGTTTGGTTTAGTTCAAAACCAGTTCTGTATTTTATAGTCATCTTACCTGGACATATTGGTTCCTGAGTTGCTTGTCTCGTTCAGAGTTCCTCTCCAAGGGGACAGTGTACAACTGCTTCATCCTGACTTGACGTTGTTTCAGGGCTCTAGAAATAGTTATGCTTACATTGTGAACGATTCCAAATGTAATGTTTTCTGCCAACACTCTGTCCCGAATCTCTGTGAGTTTTAGGCCATTGTTTCTGATGACCATATCAACGATTGCAGTTTCCTGCACAGCAGTGAAAATCCTACCTCAATCCTACTATCAATTGTTTTGATAGTATTTCATGTTTTAGATGTGGAATATATTTCAATACGGTATTACTATATTAATATAATATATATTACTATATAAATGTAGCAAATTGCTGTCTTATTCAATGTTGTGTTATGTTAGGTTTTGAACTTAAGTTTAACAGTTTTGAAAATAGTATATGATCATGTGCAAATTGGCCTGTAGGTACATAGAGTTCTGGTGGTGGTTGTGTCTGAATTCTGAAAGATGTAGTCATTGAATGCCTTTTGTGCCAAAGCAGGAGTCCACCTGTGGTAAATTCAATTGATTGGACATGATTTGGAAAGGCACACACCTGTCTATATAAAGTCCCACAGTTGACAGTGCACGTCAGAGCAAAAACCAAGTCATGAGGTCGAAGGAATTGTCAGTAGAGCTCTGAGACAGGATTGTGTCGAGGCACAGGCCTGTCAGTCTCACAGTAATTAACAGTTAATTAACATAAACACATTTAGTATCTCCTGGCTTCCACACATTATCTACAAGCCACGGAGGCAGACCTTTTGAACATCTACATTTTTTAAAGTCTAATAACTCAATGTAATATAGACCTTCACAATAATTCCATTATATTCCATTATTCTGAAGAAGCATGATATGAAGAAAATGTAGTCAATTTCAAAAGCATACTCTGAGTTGTCCTTATGTTAGGTCCTCATCTGGCTATGCCAAATGGCTGTGGGCTACACTAGTTCATTTAGCAGACAAGATTTGCTTAAAATTCCAAGGCTTTATTTTATGGTATGAAGATATTTTCTCCAAACGATTTGAGGGAGTACACACATATGGCTACTTTGTGTTGAGCTGTTAACAAAGAAATAGGTATTCCGATATGCTTAATTTAGAGTTATTAGTGTAACTTTAGTTCTTCTACAAACATATGTTGTGATGTGTAACACATTGTAAAGCTGCACGATGAGACTCTAATGATGATTTGAAAAAAGTCTCTTGAAAGACATGAGCTCTACTTTGTTTATTGAGCCGGCTGTAAACACTCCAATAGTCTCTCAATCACAATTTGACAAGCACTTGATAATGCACTTGATAACGCACTCGATAACGCACCCGATAACGCACTTGATAATGCACTTGACAATGCACTTGATAACGCACTCGATAATGCCAAGGCATCCCCTTTGTGTGGCCGTAACCCTAAAAAAATCTCTGCCTTTTGCGGCCAGTGGCCGTTGTGCCCTTTTCCCAGAGTGCTGAGCTGCTCCAAAGCACCTCTCACACACATGGCTCTCATCACATGATCGGGTCTTTCTCACAGACTACAAGTGAAGAGAGACTCATTGGGGACGCAACTTTTCACGTCCTTATCCAATTCCGAGGTGCATATTGAAGATATTGGAAGAACTGTCCACATTTACTTTTCGTCAGCCAACAAGATGAGTAGGACTAACAAACAACAAAAGCACTAGCCTATGTCAGTCTACTATCCCCCATAGTACAAAAGTTGACCTATTCTATTCCGTGCGAGAAATAAATATTACAAATATTGTCACGCCCTGACCATAGACAGCTGTTTATTCTCTATGTTGGTTGGAGCGTGATAGTGACTATGGTGGGTCATCGAGGTTTTTTGTATGTCTATGTTGGCCTGATATGGTTGTATTTACAATGGTGTTTGTTCTTCACTGGTTGACCTTTTCTTGTGGCAACCCAGTAGATATGGGAGTTTATCAAAATTGGATTTGCTTTCGAATTCTTTGTGGATCTGTGTAATCTGAGGGAAATATGTTTATCTAATAGAGAGCCCCAGGACCAGCTTGCTCAGGGCACTCTTCTTCAGTTTCATCTCTCTGTAGGGTGTCTTTGTGTTTGTGAACAGAGCCCCAGGACCAGCTTGCTCAGGGCACTCTTCTTCAGTTTCATCTCTCTGTAGGGTGTCTTTGTGTTTGTGAACAGAGCCCCAGGACCAGCTTGCTCAGGGCACTCTTCTTCAGTTTCATCTCTCTGTAGGGTGTCTTTGTGTTTGTGAACAGAGCCCCAGGACCAGCTTGCTCAGGGCACTCTTCTTCAGTTTCATCTCTCTGTAGGGTGTCTTTGTGTTTGTGAACAGAGCCCCAGGACCAGCTTGCTCAGGGCACTCTTCTTCAGTTTCATCTCTCTGTAGGGTGTCTTTGTGTTTGTGAACAGAGCCCCAGGACCAGCTTGCTCAGGGCACTCTTCTTCAGTTTCATCTCTCTGTAGGGTGTCTTTGTGTTTGTGAACAGAGCCCCAGGACCAGCTTGCTCAGGGCACTCTTCTTCAGTTTCATCTCTCTGTAGGGTGTGTTTGTGTTTGTGAACAGAGCCCCAGGACCAGCTTGCTCAGGGCACTCTTCTTCAGTTTCATCTCTCTGTAGGGTGTCTTTGTGTTTGTGAACAGAGCCCCAGGACCAGCTTGCTCAGGGCACTCTTCTTCACTTTCATCTCTCTGTAGGGTGTGTTTGTGTTTGTGAACAGAGCCCCAGGACCAGCTTGCTCAGGGCACTCTTCTTCAGTTTCATCTCTCTGTAGGGTGTCTTTGTGTTTGTGAACAGAGCCCCAGGACCAGCTTGCTCAGGGCACTCTTCTTCAGTTTCATCTCTCTCTCAGGGTGTCTTTGTGTTTGTGAACAGAGCCCCAGGACCAGCTTGCTCAGGGGACTCTTCTTCAGTTTCATCTCTCTGTAGGGTGTCTTTGTGTTTGTGAACAGAGCCCCAGGACCAGCTTGCTCAGGGCACTCTTCTTCAGTTTCATCTCTCTGTAGGGTGTCTTTGTGTTTGTGAACAGAGCCCCAGGACCAGCTTGCTCAGGGCACTCTTCTTCAGTTTCATCTCTCTGTAGGGTGTGTTTGTGTTTGTGAACAGAGCCCCAGGACCAGCTTGCTCAGGGCACTCTTCTTCAGTTTCATCTCTCTGTAGGGTGTGTTTGTGTTTGTGAACAGAGCCCCAGGACCAGCTTGCTCAGGGCACTCTTCTTCAGTTTCATCTCTCTGTAGGGTGTCTTTGTGTTTGTGAACAGAGCCCCAGGACCAGCTTGCTCAGGGCACTCTTCTTCAGTTTCATCTCTCTGTAGGGTGTGTTTGTGTTTGTGAACAGAGCCCCAGGACCAGCTTGCTCAGGGCACTCTTCTTCAGTTTCATCTCTCTGTAGGGTGTCTTTGTGTTTGTGAACAGAGCCCCAGGACCAGCTTGCTCAGGGCACTCTTCTTCAGTTTCATCTCTCTGTAGGGTGTCTTTGTGTTTGTGAACAGAGCCCCAGGACCAGCTTGCTCAGGGACTCTTCTTCAGTTTCATCTCTCTGTAGGGTGTCTTTGTGTTTGTGAACAGAGCCCCAGGACCAGCTTGCTCAGGGCACTCTTCTTCAGTTTCATCTCTCTGTAGGGTGTCTTTGTGTTTGTGAACAGAGCCCCAGGACCAGCTTGCTCAGGGCACTCTTCTTCAGTTTCATCTCTCTGTAGGGTGTCTTTGTGTTTGTGAACAGAGCCCCAGGACCAGCTTGCTCAGGGCACTCTTCTTCAGTTTCATCTCTCTGTAGGGTGTCTTTGTGTTTGTGAACAGAGCCCCAGGACCAGCTTGCTCAGGGCACTCTTCTTCAGTTTCATCTCTCTGTAGGGTGTGTTTGTGTTTGTGAACAGAGCCCCAGGACCAGCTTGCTCAGGGCACTCTTCTTCAGTTTCATCTCTCTGTAGGGTGTCTTTGTGTTTGTGAACAGAGCCCCAGGACCAGCTTGCTCAGGGCACTCTTCTTCAGTTTCATCTCTCTGTAGGGTGTCTTTGTGTTTGTGAACAGAGCCCCAGGACCAGCTTGCTCAGGCACTCTTCTTCAGTTTCATCTCTCTGTAGGGTGTCTTTGTGTTTGTGAACAGAGCCCCAGGACCAGCTTGTGCTCAGGGCACTCTTCTTCAGTTTCATCTCTCTGTAGGGTGTCTTTGTGTTTGTGAACAGAGCCCCAGGACCAGCTTGCTCAGGGCACTCTTCTTCAGTTTCATCTCTCTGTAGGGTGTCTTTGTGTTTGTGAACAGAGCCCCAGGACCAGCTTGCTCAGGGCACTCTTCTTCAGTTTCATCTCTCTGTAGGGTGTCTTTGTGTTTGTGAACAGAGCCCCAGGACCAGCTTGCTCAGGGCACTCTTCTTCAGTTTCATCTCTCTGTAGGGTGTCTGTGTTTGTGAACAGAGCCCCAGGACCAGCTTGCTCAGGGCACTCTTCTTCAGTTTCATCTCTCTGTAGGTGATGGCTTTGTTATGGAAGGTTTGGGAGTCACTTCCTTTTAGGTGGTTGTAGAATTTAACAACTCTTTTCTGGATTTTGATAATTAGTGGGTATCGGCCTAATTCTGCTCTGCATGCATTATTTCGTGTTCTACGTCGTACACTGAGGATATTTTTGCAGAATTCTGCGTGCAGAGTCTCAATTTGGTGTTTGTCCCATTTTGTGAAGTCTTGGTTGGTGAGCGGACCCCAGATCTCACAGCCGTAAAGGGCAATGGGCTCTATGACTGATTCAAGTATTTTTAGCCAGATCCTAATTGGTATGTTGAAATTTATGTTCCTTTTGATGGTATAGAATGCCCTTCTTGCCTTGTCCCTCTCTCTCCCCCCTCTCTCCCCCCTCTCTCCCCCCTCTCTCCCCCTCTGTCTGTCTGTCTGTCTGTCTGTCTGTCTGTCTGTCTGTCTGTCTGTCTGTCTGTCTGTCTGTCTGTCTGTCTCTCTCTCGATCTCTCTATCCCCCCCTCTCTGTTTCTATCTCCTCCTCCCCTCCCTGAGGCAATTTGGTATTGTCAGAGTTATGGTCATCCAGCTTATGCCCTGAAGTCCACCTTATTGACTCAGTCTAGACTCCAATACTGTGAGCATTTTGACAGAGGTCTCTCAGGAGTCTATATTGATTGTCAGATTGTGGCTTGGTTTGTCTGATAGTGTCTGTCTCATGAAAAGATGTGTGTGTCTGTTTGTATTGTGTTCTGACAGTGTGTGTCTCTCTCTCCTCAGATGGTGAATGTGACTACAGAGTACTGTCTGGATGTCATTGAAAAGTTTGAGCTGTCTGAAGAGAACAAACAGAAAGGCATTCTGGGAATTGAGGGTAAGCCCCGCTGTCACCCTCTCCCTACACTTTAACCTCTCTCTCTCTCTCTCTCTCTCTCTCTCTCTCTCTCTCTCTCTCTCTCTCTCTCTCTCTCTCTCTCTCTCTCTCTCTCTCTCTCTCTCTCTCTCTCTCTCTCTCTCTCTCTCTCTCTCTCTCTCTCTCTCTGCATGCCTGCCTCTGGGCTGTTAATTCTATAAAGGGTTGAAGACTTAGAGATCATACACAAATGTGAGATGGTTAAACAGGCTTTAGATAAATTACACCACATGTAGAGCTCAAAGGCAGAGACCGTCTCAAAGGCAGAGACCGTCTCAAAGGCAGAGATCGCTGTGTGTCTGAGATCGCTTCGTGTCTGAGATCGCTGCATGTCTGAAATTGCTGCTTGTCTGAGATCGCTGCGTGTCTGAGATCGCTGCTTGTCCGAGATCGCTGCGTGTCTGAGATCGCTGCGTGTCTGAGATCGCTGCGTGTCTGAGATCGCTGCGTGTCTGAGATCGCTGCGTGTCTGAGATCGCTGCGTGTCTGAGATCGCTGCGTGTCTGAGATCGCTGCGTGTCTGAGATCGCTGCGTGTCTGAGCTGCGTGTCTGAGATCGCTGCGTGTCTGAGATCGCTGCGTGTCTGAGATCGCTGCGTGTCTGAGATCGCTGCTTGTCCGAGATCGCTGCGTGTCTGAGATCGCTGCGTGTCTGAGATCGCTGCGTGTCTGAGATCGCTGCGTGTCTGAGATCGCTGCGTGTCTGAGATCGCTGCATGTCTGAGATCGCTGCTTGTCTGAGATCGCTGCGTGTCTGAGATCGCTGCGTGTCTGAGATCGCTGCGTGTCTGAGATCGCTGCATGTCCGAGATCGCTGCGTGTCTGAGATCGCTGCATGTCTGAAATCGCTGCGTGTCTGAGATCGCTGCGTGTCTGAGATCGCTGCGTGTCTGAGATCGCTGCTTGCCCGAGATCGCTGCGTGTCTGAGATCGCTGCGTGTCTGAGATCGCTGCGTGTCTGAGATCGCTGCGTGTCTGAGATCGCTGCGTGTCTGAGATCGCTGCGTGTCTGAGATCGCTGCGTGTCTGAGATGGCTGCATGTCTGAAATCGCTGCTTGTCCGAGATCGCTGCGTGTCTGAGATCGCTGCGTGTTTGAAATCGCTGCTTGTCCGAGATCACTGCGTGTCTGAGATCACTGCGTGTCTGAGATCGCTGCGTGTCTGAGATCGCTGCGTGTTTGGGATGGGGCAGAGAGGAGGAGATGGAGAAGGTAGGATTTTTTTCAGTAAGGAGCAGGGTGATTGGGTAAGGAAACAGGTGAAGGAGGAAAGGGAGAGTTGGAGGAAGAGGGAAGAGGTGGAGAAGGAAGGGGACAGGAAGAAGAGGAGAGGTGGAGGAGGAAGGAGAGAGGTGGAGGAGGAAGAGGAGAGGTGGAGGAGGAAGGGGAGAGGAAGGAGAGGTGGAGGAGGAAGAGGAGAGGTGGAGGAGGAAGGGGAGAGGGGAGGAGGAAGAGGATAGGTGGAGGAGGAAGGGAGAGATGGAGGAGGAAGGGGAGAGGAAGAGGAAGAGGTGGAGGAGGAAGGAGAGATGTTGATGAGGAAGAGGAGAGAGAGGGGATGAGGAAGGGGAGAGGTGGAGGAGGAAGGGGAGAGGTGGAGGAGGAAGAGGAGAGTTTGATGAGGAAGAGGAAAGAGAGGTGGAGGAGGAAGGGGAGAGATGGAGGAGGAAGGGGATAGGTGGAGGAGGAAGGGGAGAGGTGGAGGAGGAAGAGGAAAGAGAGGTGGAGGAGGAAGGGGAGAGATGGAGGAGGAAGAGGAAAGAGAGGTGGAGGAGGAAGGGGAGAGGTGGAGGAGGAAGAGGATAGAGAGGTGGAGGAGGAAGGGGAGAGATGGAGGAGGAAGGGGAGAGGAGGAGGAGGAAGAGGATAGGTGGAGGAGGAAGGGGAGAGGTGGAGGAGGAAGAGGAGAGTTTGATGAGGAAGAGGAAAGAGAGGTGGAGGAGGAAGGGGAGAGGTGGAGGAGGAAGGGGAGAGGTGGAGGAGGAAGGGGAGAGGTGGAGGAGGAAGGGGAGAGAGAGATGGAGGAGGAAGGGGAGAGATGGAGGAGGAAGAGGATAGGTGGAGGAGGAAGAGGAGAGTTTGATGAGGAAGAGGAAAGAGAGGTGGAGGAGGAAGGGGAGAGATGGAGGAGGAAGGGGAGAGGTGGAGGAGGAAGAGGAAAGAGAGGTGGAGGAGGAAGGGGAAGAGGAGGAAGGGGAGAGATGGAGGAG